>NC_069500.1:720760113-720995113 GCF_027579735.1 Bombina bombina | reverse complement strand
CCATGTGAAAACAAGAGGTGAAAAGCAGTAAAAAAGAAAGTCTGACCAGTTTCGGTCACTCAGACCGTAGTCTTAGACATAAAATGCAGACTACAGGTGTGTGCTATTTAAAGCCCCAACCCATCTGCAATAGGTGTACTTTGTACCTAAAGGTGCTCAGATTTCCATGATGTACCTCCAAGAAGTGTTTTGATAGAGCTGAAACCGCTGTCTCTTGGTTGACATATGAGAGATGTTCTTTTATCCTAGTCCCCACTTCCCTGGTGGTTCTACCTACATATTGGCGGGCACACTGGGTGCATTCTATCAGGTACACCACATATTTGTTTCCACACTTAACACACCCTTTTGTTTCAAACACTTCCATAGTTGTTGCTGAAGTGAAGGTGTTAGATACACATATGTGGTCACAAGATTTGCATGACCTTTTCCCGCATTTGTAGGTACCATTGAAGTATAGCCAAGAATGATTGCTTCTCTCTTTCTTAAGCATACTGGGGGCTAACAGATTGCCCAGCATCAGGTTCTTTTTGTAAACAAAGTTACATCCATCTTTAATGATGCTGCGCAGTCTGGTGTCTCCTCTCAAAATCGGCAAGTTCCTTCTTATTATGTTACATACTTGGTAATATTGGTTGGAATATGTAGTTACCATAGTAGGTTTTATCTTAGTGTCAGTATTGTTAGCCATTATCTTTGTCTTTTGTGTATACAAATCTTTCCTGTCCATTTGGCTTACTTCAATGTAGGACCTTTTAACCAACTTCTTGGAATACTGTCTATCTGCAAATCTCTCGCTTAGACCCTGACTCTCTCCCTGGAAGTCCTCAAAACGAGTACAATTTCACCTAACCCGCATAAATTTACCTTTGGCAATACCCTTAAATACATGCCTAGGATGGCTACTGCGGGCATGCAGCAGGGTATTACCCGAGATCGGCTTTCTGAAGAGAGTAGACTGTATATTTTTGGAACATTGATCAGATGTCAATGTAACATCAAGATAATTGATGGATTTCTTGTTCCATTCGAAGGTAAACTTGAGTCCTATCTCATTAGTGTTAAGATGTTCTACAAATGCCTGGGCCTGAGAGTGACCTGAAGACCAAATAATCAACAGGTCATCGATGAAGCGCATGTATTTCACTACTGAAGATGAAAAGACGTTGCTATCTCCATATACGTGGAACCACTCCCACCAGCCCCATAAAGAGGTTGGCATAGGAGGGGGCAAATTTAGCCCCCATTGCGGTTCCATGCCTCTGGAGATAGCAATCGTCATTAAACATGAAAAAATTATGCTGTAACAGGAATTCGATAGCTCGAATCAAAAAATTCCTGTGTTCCTGTGAGATATTAGTATGATGCTCCAAAAAGAAAGAGACCGCCCTGATACCAAACCTGTGGGGTATTGTTGAATATAATGAGACCACATCTATGGTAAGCCAACTATATTGTGGTTCCCAAGTGGTGGTCTCTAGTTTTGACAGCGCATGTGCAGTGTCACGTATATAGCTAGGTAGGCAAGAGACTAAAGGTTGTAGGTTCATTTTCTTACTTAAAAACAATCACCCAAATCACATAAAGATACTCATCAATACTTCCCCCTTTGTTCGCGTGAAACACCCTATGTGTCACGCAAACACAATATGACAGCAAACTAAAAGACAATCCATGCACTCTTAAAAGAAGTAGTATACTATTCTTAAAATCAGGCAAAATTAAATACACCTCAATATTCAATATTCCATCCATACAGCACACTTCCACATGCATTCCACATGCATTCACTAAAAATAAAAATGTAACATTCTCTTAGAAAACACTTAAAACCAACTGTCCACTACACAAAACAAAACATTAACAACCGGCACCAACTTTTAACAACCACAATTAACCTGAAATTCAACACATATACTTACATTCACTGAAACACAGCACTGAAAAATACTACATTCTAGCAAAACACTACAAATAATTAAAATCCTATAATAACCTTCTATGCCCTGGTTTTGCAAATTCTACCATGCACAGTACTATGAGTCACGCTAATAATGCAATCATTTCAGAAGATCAATAAACTCTTGTTGCACATTGACAAATAAGATCCCTAACCATAAATTTACAAAGGAACACACAATATTATACTCTGTAAAAGGTCCGATAATAATGGCACAGCCACTGTTCTATGTGGCCCCTGCTTGCATGCACAGTGCAAACCCACTGTTAAATAAATCATGTTTGGCACAAATAATTTGTGAAATGCCTATAAATACACAATTATTTGATTTCATTGTTATATTTCATTTGATATTCAACATTTTGCAGCTCTCTGACTAAATATAACAATTGTATACAACAAAATGAGATTTCTAAAAAGAATAATAATAATAATTTACACTAATAGATTAAAAGGACAGTTTACCCCAAAAAATGCCCCCTTTAAATTGTTCCCAATGATCCACCTCGCCCGATGGAGTGCATTTAATTGTTTACAAATAGCTCCTTTACCCCTATTTTGGCATTTGAAATAATTGATTCAGCCAGTGGTATACCCACTTATAGTAACATTTGTATATACTGGAGTCTCATCTATTTAATATAGCCTAAGTAAACACAGTCAGAAGAAGAAATCCCACTCTCTGTAGGGCACAGGATAGTAAAGTAATAAAATGACATTTTCCATTGCTCTGTCCAAGCACTGAGCTCCAGTTTTCCAGACAAATATCAGAGAAGGACAATGCTATTATTTAAAAGCACAAACGCAACTACTTCATATATACAAATAAACCTGAAAATACAATTTCTCCTACTTTTTATACTACACAGCTGGAATAACAAACACATCAACATAAAAAACAATTTTACAGAGTACTGACCCTTTAAGGACTGACCATTTATATCATGTATATTACATATATAACCTAGCCATGATTAGGAAACTTGTGTTATTTACCATTAAAATTCTACTTCTGTACTGTATCATAACCTGCATATTTAAATAAGAGCCATCACAGCATAAATAATATTACACAGTAATACTGTATGTTACCAATTTATATTCAAACTCTACTGAATTACTCTACTTGCAACAGAAACAGACCCAAATACTTTAGATACATTTCATAACATACAGCGTATAGTCTTTTCTTTTCTCCTTTTTAACTCCTTGCATGAATCTTTTATTACGCGCATCACATACTCAAATCAAACTCTTAATCATTTGCCAGAAAAAAATCTCTTTTTTTACCAGAATGTGACCAAAAGTCACATACATCATCCCACTTACAAATTCCTTGGTGGAAACACATTAAATCTCTCTTCAGTCTTTATTTGCATAAAACAAATATCACTTAAAACTAAAAATGCTATTAATAACACACTTACGCCTAGATTTATAGAGTTTTGACGGTAAAAACAATCGTAGCTAAAGCTGCTTTTTTTCCCAGCGCACCCTTAAGACAACGTTGGTATTTAGAGTTGTCTGAGTGGCTGCGTTAGGCTCAGAAAAGGGTGCGTTGAGCCTAATTTAGCTCAACTTCAACCCTCAATACCAGCGTTGCTTATGGTAGCGGTAAGCTGGAAAAACGTGCTCGTGCCTGATATCCCCATAGGAAACAATGGGGCAGTTTGGGCTGGAAAAAAAACTAACACCTGCAAAAAAGCAGCGTTCAGCTCCTAACGCATCCCCATTGTTTCCTATGGGGAAACACTTTCTAAGTCTGCACCTAACACCCTAACATGAACCCTGAGTCTAAACACCCCTAACCTTACCCTTATCTGCCGCCCCCGCTATCGCTGACACCTGCATTATATTATTAACCCCTAATTTGCCGACCGGACACCTCCGCCACCTACATTATCCCTATGTACCCTAATCTGCTGCCCCTAACATCGCCAACACCTATATTATATTTATTTAACCCTAATCTGCCCTCCCTAACATAGCCGCCACCTACCTACAATTATTAACCCCTAATCTCCCACCCGCAACGTCACTGCTACTATAATAAAGTTATTAACCCCTAAACCTAAGTCTAACCCTAACACCCCCCTCACATAAATATAATTTAAATTAAACGAAATCATATTCCTAAAATCAAATATATTAATCCTATTTAAAACTAAATACTTACCTATAAAATAAACCCTAATATAGCTACAATATAATTAATAATTACATTGTAGCTATTTTAGGATTTATATTTATTTTACAGGCAACTTTGTATTTATTTTAACTAGGTACAATAGCTATTAAATAGTTAATAACTATTTAATAGCTACCTAGTTAAAATAATTACAAAATTACCTGTAAAATAAATCATAACCTAAGTTACAATTAAACCTAACACTACACTATCATTAAATTAATTAAATAAATTAACTACAATTAGCTAAACTAAAATAACAATAAAATAAACTATTCTATAATACAAAAACAAACAAACACTAAATTACAAAAAATAAAAAAGAATTACAAGAAGTTTAAACTAATTACACCTAATCTAAGCCCCTTACTAAAATAAAAAATTGGAACAGCCAATAGAATGCTAGCTCAATACGATTGGCTGATTGGATCAGCCAATCGGATTGAACTTCAATCTGATTGGCTGATTGCATCAGCAAATCAGATTTTTTCTACCTTAATTCCGATTGGCTGATAGGACGCCATCTTGGATGACGTCCCTTAAAGGAACCTTCATTCATCGGGAAGTCATCGGTTGAAGAGGATGGCTCTGCGTCGGCTCCTTTGAAGATGGCTCCGCCCCGCTCCGGATGGATGAAGATGGAAGACGCCGCCTGGATGAACACTTCTACCGGATGGAGGACCTCTTCTTGCCCCGTTGGATGAAGACTTCTACTGGATCAAGGACCTCCTCTGCGCACCTTGGATGAAGAATTCGGCTCGGCTCGGTGAAGACGACTCAAGGTAGGATGATCTTCAGGGGGTTAGCAATAGGTTTTTTTAAGGGGGGTTTGGGTGGGTTAGAGTAGGGGTATGTGGGTGGTGGGTTGTAATGTTGGGGGGTTATTGTATTTTTATTTTCAGGTAAAAGAGCTGATTACTTTGGGGCAATGCCCCGCAAAAAGCCCTATTAAGGGCTGGTAAAAGAGCTGATTACTTTGGTAGTTTATAATAGGGTAAGCATTTTTTAATTTTGGGGGGATTTTTTATTTTATTAGGGGGCATAGCTTAGGTGTAATTAGTTTAAACTTCTTGTAATTCTTTTTTATTTTTTGTAATTTAGTGGGGTTTTTTGTATTATAGAATAGTTTATTTTATTGTATTTTAGTTTAGCTAATTGTAGGTAATTTATTTAATTAATTTAATGATAGTGTAGTGTTAGGTTTAATTGTAACTTAGGTTAGGATTTATTTTACAGGTAATTTTGTAATTATTTTAACTAGGTAGCTATTAAATAGTTATTGACTATTTAATAGCTATTGTACCTGGTTAAAATAAATACAAAGTTACCTGTAAAATAAATATTAATCCTAAAATAGCTACAATATAATTATAATTTATATTGTAGCTATATTAGGGTTTATTTTACAGGTAAGTATTTAGCTTTAAATAGGATTCATTTATTTAATAAGAGTTAATTAATTTCGTTAGATTTAAATTATATTTAACTTAGGGGGGTGTTAGTGTTAGGGTTAGACTTAGCTTTAGGGGTTAATACATTTATTAGAGTAGCGGTGAGATCCGGTCAGCAGATTAGGGGTTAATAATTGTAGGTAGGTGGCAGCGACGTTGGGGGCGGCAGATTAGGGGTTAATAAATATTATGTAGGTGTCGGTGATGTTAGGGGCAGCAGATTAGGGGTACATAGGGATAACGTGGGTGGCGGCGGTGTGCGGTCGGCAGATTAGGGGTTAAAAATGTTTAATAGAGTGGCGGCGATGTGGGGGGACCTCGGTTTAGGGGTACATAGGTAGTTTATGGGTGTTAGTGTACTTTAGAGCACAGTAGTTAAGAGCTTTATAAACCGGCGTTAGCACAGAAAGCTCTTAACTACTGACTTTTTTCTGCGGCTGGAGTTTTGTCGTTAGATTTCTAACGCTCACTTCAGCCAAGACTCTAAATACCAGCGTTAAAAAGATCCCATTGAAAAGATAGGATACGCAATTGGCGTAGGGGGATCTGCGGTATGGAAAAGTCACGGCTGCAAAGTGAGCGTTAGACCCTTTCCTGACTGACTCTAAATACCAGCGGTAGCCCAAAACAAGCATTAGGAGCCTCTAACGCTGGTTTTGACAGCTACCGCCAAACTCTAAATCTAGCCGTTAGTTTGCATTGTGGGGCATGGCGATTTAGAGGTTAATGTATTTATTATAAATTGTGATGTAGAGGGATGGTGGATAGAGGGGTTTTGACGTGTCTCAAAGAGCACCTTTTTCCTGTTTTACACCTAGTTGAGCTGGGCGTAATTTTTCTTAGTGTATCGGCAGCCTCCGACAGTGTATTTGCAGTTTGCACAGGCATTGGAAACCGGGTATAATTTAAAGATTAGCAGCTTCCTATACTTTGTATGGGACACAAAATTGGGTTATAGCGGGCCGTTGGAAGCAGTTGACAAATGATATTGCTTCCGACATCATATTTATCAGTTTGTGAGTGCACGCAAATAAAAGTACAGCTCAATGGAAACGAGCCCTAAGTTTGCACATATAGACTGTGCAATATTTGCCCACTCTTCTTTGCAGAACTGATCCAGTTCCGATACAATTGATGGTGACCATTTGCAGACTCCAGTCTTCAAGTCATGCCACAGATATTCAATGGGGTTTAAGTCTGGGCTCTGACTAGGCCATGCAAGGAACTTTTTTACCTTCATTCACTGTGTGGTCATTTTTGCTGTGTGCTTTGGGTTATTGTCATTTTGGAAGGTAAAAACCTTCTTCCCATTAACAACTTCCTGGCAGAGAGCAGCAGATTTTCCTCAAGAATTTGACGGTATTTTGCTCCATCCATTTTTCCTTCTATACTGACAAGTACTCCAGTCTCTGCTGCAGAGGTAGGTATGGTGTTATTTAGATGGTGAACTGTATTGGATTTCCTCCAGACATATTGTTTTGGTGTTAAATCCAAATAATTAAATTTTAGTCTCCTCTGACCATAACACCTTTTTCCATGTGGCCTCAGAATCTCCTAGGTGTGTTATGGCAAAACTTAGTCGTGACTGCATGCAGCCTTTCTTGAGAAGTGGCTTTTTTCTTGCAACCATTCAAAACACATTTGTGGAGAATATGTGATATTGTTGTCACATGCACACAATGACCACTCTTTGTCATAAATTTCTGCAACTGCTTCAGAGTTACTGAGGGCATCTTGGTAGCCTCTCTGACCAGCTTCCTCCTGGCTCTTTCTCTAAACTGGAGCGATGTCCTGATTCAGAGAGGGTCTGTGTTGTACCAAATACCTTCCACTTCTTAATAATAGACTTTACTGTGCTTCTAGGCATTGATAAAACTTTTGATATTTTCTTGTATCCTTCTCCTGACTTGTAGATGTCCACAACATTATCCCGGAGATCTTTTGACAGTGCCTTGCCACCCATAGTTGATTGTTTGCTTCAGTTGCACTACCAGGGACTGAGATGGTCCAGGAAAGCTCTTTTGTGCTGAGCTAATAAATATACCCATAGCTGATTACAGTTGAAGGTCAAATGGCTTTGTGTGTGCAATTGAGAAGGTAATTAGCTACACCAGATTGAGTTTACAAATAATTATAGGAGGGGTGATTCTTTTTGCAACTCAGTGATTTTATTTTTGAATTACACTACCTTTCACTTGGATGTTATAAGTTGCAATGATTAATTACAACTAGATAAACAAAAACTGTGGCTGTCTTTATTTTAGGCTGCAAAGCAACAAAATGTGATTATTGTCAAGGCTGGTGATTCTTTTCAATACACACTGTATATAGATACACACACACACAATCTGGGAAAAAAACAAAAATGTAGAATCTCATTGTCTAGACTATAAGTCTATAAGGAAACAAAAAAAAAGGTTTGGATTAGCACTTCTAGATTCTCACAAATATAACATAGCAGCAGCTGGCAGATATGTTTTTGACTGGTTTATAGAAACTGGACATTATTCTTTGCTAGATTATGAGAACTCGATTGTTGCACCATATTCATTGAAAGCCTTAACATATTACACTAAATAATTTACCTTAAAATTATTAAAACATTTTAATCATTAAAATGTCAATTAGTGCATGGCATAAGGTTTGCTCTATTATGAATATTAATTTTAACAATTTAAGGGAACCCTGATTTTATTGAAGGATATGAGTCTCAAAGGTTTGAGAAATGGGAACAATCAGGGGTGGGATTCATCTCCATTCAGAGAACTTGCCCAAAGTAAAGAAGAATTTTTAGCATTTTTGCCATCACTCCAATTGAACAGAAATCAGAGTCTTTTTTTAAAAATGTACCTATAAAAACTATATATTTTTTAAGTAGAGAACCCAAGGTATTTATCTAGGCCCATTCTGTTGTATTTCATGCCACTATTTAGCAGCCAAATGCAATTATATAAGAAAAGAAAATACAACTTTGTGTTTCTCTCTGAAATGATTTAGATACTGCTTGTGCAATCATAGCACAAATGGTTGTAAAACTTCTCTGGGATACTTTTTGTTCAGAAATAGCTTTTTGGAAATTAGAAGGCTGTTAATTGCAGCTGCGCACCACATTTCTAAAATTCCCAGCAGTGAAGGGGTTAATTAGTTAGCTGGTAAGTGTAATAGTATTCTAATTGATGGTATTAGCATCCCAACTGACACTTTCCACCTCCCTGATCCCTACCTGATCCTTTCCAAACAGCTCTCTCCTCCCCCCACCCACACTCCTCATCACCATCTAAAGTCAAAGGGTCACAATCTAAAGTTAGAGGGTAGCAGATTCAGGAGAAATTTAAGGAAGCATTTTTTTACAGAAAGGGTGGTGGATTCATGGGCCTCTAGTTATCAATGTCTGTCGGACCTGATCCGACAGTGCGGATCAGGTCCAACAGACATCGCTGAATACGGCGAGCTATACTTTTGCCGTATTTAGCATTGCACCAGTAGCTCACAAGAGCTGCTGGTGCAACGCCGCTCCCTGCAGACTCAGGGGGTGTCAATCAACCCGATCGTACTTGATCTGGTTGATTTCCGGCGATGTGTGTCCGCCTGCTCAGAGCAGGCGGACAGGTTATGGAGCAGCGGTCTTTGTGACTGCTGCTTCATAACTGCAGGCTCGCCAGAAACACGGGGCATCAAGCTCCATTCGGAGCTTGATACATATGCCCCATGCAATGAACTTCCATTTGAGGTGGTAAACACAAAGACTGTAAAGGAATTTAAAAATGCCTGGGCCATGCATAAGGTTATCCTAAGGAATAAGTAATATGTAATATGGGTAGACTTGATGGGCCTTTTTGGTTCTTATCTACCGTCAAATTCTATGTTTCTATGTTTCTATCTTAGGTACTGCCAGACAGTCTGCCAGTAAGCAGTTTAGTGCTTTTTTAAAATTAGTTTTTTTTTAAAATTTCTGCATTGTAAGAATCCCTCTTCAACCAACCAACCACCTGGTCCCTCCCAAGCAGCTCTTTAACTCTCCTCACTACCAGTATCGGCAGCCATCTCTATCTTAGGTACTGGCAGCTATCTACCAGTACCCAAATTAGAGTATTTTTAAATTTTATTTACTTACTAATATGTTTTTTCTTTAGAGTAGTGGTCTTCCCTCCCCCTCCCTACCTCCCCCTGCTTGTGATCATTAAATTTGGCATTTTTCCACTTTAATTTTACATTTTTCTGTAGTGTAGCTTCTCATCCCTCCCTCTCCCTACCAAACGTGGTTTCATAGTGTAGCATCCCACCACTCCATCCCCCCTCCCCACCCCCCTCCGCTGCTGAGTTATCTCCATCCCCTCTGCACCTCTTGGCCGCCCACCCTTAATATTACTGTTTGTAATACAGTAACCATGTGATCACTGTGATTCGCTATGACAGCAATCACAGACTGTCCTGGGCTCTGACTGACCTTGGAAACACTGCCTCAGTTGCAAGGCAAGTTCCATGGCTGCATGCATGTGCGGGAATGTGGGGATCCCTTCGCAACGCAGACCAAAAGGGAGGACGTACCATTACGTCACTAGATTACTTAAGACACTTTTTTTCGGGACATAATGTTATGTCCGAAAATCATATTTATGCCTGCCTTTTTCTCTTTTTTGAGTAAGGAGCCTGCAAAACGTGTCGTATGAAATGTAACTTTGTAAAGGCAGATATTTTTTATTGGTTTTGTCCTGTAATACAAAGATTTTGCGGGAAAATCAGATTTTGGACTTCCAGAATCAAGAAAAGTCATGTTCAATTTACAATGCTGTAAATACCTATTTTTGTTACTACCTATGAAGACTTAAATAATAAACCCATTCAACACAGAAATTATTCTCAGAATAAAAATAATTTAAAAGTATTGGAGGTTTCATAAAGAGACAAAATTTACAGAATTTTAAAACAGTATACTTAACCAATTATTATTGGAACAAGTGAAATTCCAATTGTATTCCAAATGCAGAATAATTTTTTTATAGAGAATGGGAACATTTTATATATCTCTGGCTATTACTTTGCAAAAACAAATTCTCTTCCGATTAAGAAATTCAAACTTTATTTTAGAAGCTAACTTAAGGGGAGAATGGCTGTGTGAAAAGCTGGACAGAAGAGCTGATTGAGAGTTGGTTGGGGGTTTAGTGTTAAAAAGCATGATTTGGGGTGTTTTTCTTCTTTTTTTATAATGTTCTGTACATATTGAGCTTTGTTTGATTTTGTTAAATTTGAGACTTATCACTTTATGTGTAATTATGGATTTCATTTAATCCGTGGATATGGATTTATTTACCTTAACTGCATTTATTATATGGACTATATACAGACTCTTTATCTTAAAGTTTTTTTCAATGATACCATGGATGGTATACTTGCATGTGTCCCTTATGTAATTGGTTGGACTATGATGGCTATTCTCTTTTTCTTTGCTATGTATGATTATGTCCTTATAAAATTATAAAAATAGAGAAAGTATATTGCAAAGTTGTTTTGCTATGTATTAAGCATTTTATATTACAATCTAAAAGTGTTTACTATTCCTTTAATTGCTGACAAATTGGACACCAAGATGTGATGCCGCACTATAGTCAGAGGGGTCACAGTTATCTTTCTTCCTCTGCGCAGCACAATTTAATTCAGTGGGTGAGTGGATTTTAACCTTCTCAAGAAGTTGAACTAATGTTTGTATATTTTTGAAGGGCACATTTTTCATGATGTAGGAGATTTTATATACAATCCATGAGGATACAAATTTTGGACCCAATTTATTAAAGGGTTAGTTTCACAGTTATAAAGAAAGCTTTTGGAAAAGATATATAATTTTTCATTTAGTGTCATGTTTTTAGTAGCCATCCCATATATTTAAGATACTTTTGGTAAAGGTAACCAAAATGAATTTAGCAACACTTCACTTGATGTGTTCACTGACCTGTTGATCATGCTGAATAACAATGCTCCGAGGTTACATTTGTGACATAATTAAAATAATGATTTGTTCCTGTTTGATATGTTGTAATACAATGCAAAATGTCAATGGAAAGATTTATACCAGACTGAGTTCAGACAGAATGTATTGTGTTGTAAGGTCACCTTAAGCCCTTTGTCCCTCTACTGTGGCAAGACACTTTACAATGGTGTCTGGTAAATGTTGTGTCAACCTGTAGTATTCCCTTTATAAAGTTAACTTTCTCTGTTTGGAGAGATCTCTGGTGAATTAAACTCCACTAGTGATGAAAAATGAAATCTCGCTAAATCCACACATAGGGTCTCTAAATAGCTGTCATCTTGTTCTATCAAGTCTATGATATTTCCTAGTTCTCTCACCCTAATGGTGAACCACTATTCTAACAAATGACTTTTTATGTGACCTGACAACATTCAATGGTACTTGTATTTCACAAGATTGAGAACTGGCATTTAAATGCCAGTAAAGATTCAAACAGGGGATCCATTGATATCTTTTTTTGCGAGTATGGTACTGGGAGTTCCCACTGTGCTTTTAAGAAATTGTACACTTGTTTATTTTGTAATTTCAGGAGACATGTTTTGTGAAATAATACATTACTCTGATTTGATCAAGAATTTTATTAAATCACACTCATTTTCATTAGAAACTAGCGGCCAGATTACGAGTTTTGCGGTAAGAGGAGTGCGATGCTAACTTGCACGTTATTGATACCGCTCACTTACCTACAGCGCTGGAATTACAGGTTGTTATAAACCCGGTGTTAAAAGACAAGAAGTGAGCATAGAGCAAAATTGTGCTCCATACCGCACTCCAATACCAGCGCTGCTTAAGTCAGCGGTGAGCTGGTTGTACGTGCTCATGCACGATTTCCCCATAGACATCAATGGGGAGAGCCGGTTGAAAAATAACCTAACACCTGCAAAAAAGCAGCGTAAAGATCCGTAACACAGCCTCATTGATTCCTATGGGGAAAGAAAATTTATGTTTACACCTAACACCCTAACATAAACCCTGAGTCTAAACACTCCTAATCTTACATTTATTAACCAATAATCTGCCGCCCCCGACATTGCCGACACCTACATTATACTTATTAACCCCTAATCTGCCGCTCCGGACATCGCTGCCACTATAATAAACATGTTAACCCCTAAACCGCCGCACTCCTGCCTCGCAAACACTAGTTAAATATTATTGACCCCTAATCTGCTGTCCCTAACATCGCCGCCACCTACCTACATTTATTAACCCTAAATCTGCCACGCCCAACGCCGCTGCCACTATGCTATATTTATTAACCCCTAAACCTAAGTCTAACCCTAACCCTAACACCCCCTAACTTAAATATAATTAAAATAGATCTAAATAAAATCTACTATTAATAACTAAATAATTCCTATTTGAAACTAAATACTTACCTGTAAAATAAACCCTAAGCTAACTACAATATATCTAATAGTTACATTGTAGCTAGCTTAGGGTTTATTTTTATTTCACAGGCAAGTTTGTATTTATTTTAGCTAGGTAGAATAATTACTAAATAGTTATTAACTATTTACTAACTACCTAGCTAAAATAAATACAAATTTACCTGTAAAATAAAACCTAACCTGTCTTACACTAACGCCTAACCTTACACTACAATTAAATAAATTATCTAAATTAAATACAATTACATAAATTAAATACAATTATCTAAATTACAACCCCCCCCCCCCACTAAATTACACAAAATAAAAAACAAATTACAAGATATTTAAACTAATTACACCTAATCTAACAGCCCTATCAAAATAAAAAAGCCGCCTCAAAATAAAAAAAAACCCTAGCCTAAACTAAACTACCAATAGCCCTTAAAAGGGCCTTTTGAGGGGCATTGCCCCAAATAAATCAGCTTTTTTACCTGTAAAAAAAATACAAACAACCCCCCCAACAGTAAAACCCACCACCCACACAACCAACCCCCCATCCTCTGTGTTTATTTTATAGGTAAGTATTTAGTTTTAAGGGGGGTGGAACTTAACGTTGAAGGAGCAAGACGTGTCTTGGAAGAGCTCTTGATCATATATTAAATTCACAAGCTAATTATTGCCTTTTTCTGCAATTCCCACATTGTCAAACTTACTAAGGGACTCAGGGGTCCTACGTCTATTTTCTGGCCTGCAGATAGGGATTTAACACGACTTTTCAGCCATAAAATGGACTCTCCACTCTGTGGCCTAGGGGACTTGCCAATGGCCTCTAGTTGAGTGAATTTGGACTGCTACACATCAACCTCCCCAGCTGACTGGATCGCAAGCTGATTCTGGAGTGAACGGCAAAGCTTGTTGTAGCTACGGTGATCTTAATACCACCTTCACAGCCTCACACATGGAGGATATTTTGCAACGCCTAGAAGTCATCTTCACGAACTTTGAAGCGGCAATGCTTGCCCATATCCATACTCACTTTGAGATTGCACTAAATGAGAAGCTGCCAATCAGTGCTCCTTTGCCACCACTGCAGGAAGGGCTGCGACATACTGCAAAGCAGGAGCGAGGTGCTGAGCGTATTGAACCTATCTGGATGGGCCTGACCTTGTGGGGTGCGGTCGCCCCAGGGATTTACTGATTTGCGGGTCAGGAGATGTAGCTGATATGCATAATGATCTGCAAAACGATGCAACATCTCTATATAGCGTGACAAGATTGGAGTCGAGAGGCCATGACTTCTGGCCTGAAAAATGTCAATTACCTGTTTGGTGGATAAGCATAGAGAAAATAACCCAACTTCTGCATGAAAAAGAGAGATGGGAGGCAGCGACCTCACTAACAGCATGTTCTTATCGCAACACTGGGGACTCTGACCTACAGTTATAGATAAACGCATATGCAGCTCCTCACACATGGGACAAACTTTCTGCCACTCTCCTGATACAAACCAGCAGACGGGCTGGTGTGGGGTAGGCTGCTGAGTCCTATTTTGAGACTGTACTGTTGGATTATTGTAGATATCCTTTTAGCTTTAGACCTCTAAAATTACTAAGTAGCATCTTGAATTTAGTTTTGTTAACTAACAATTTACAATATATATTCAGTTCATAATCCTTGTTCAAACTGCTCTACTAGAATTAAGTTAGGGAGCTTGGCAGTAAATACTATTGAGTCCAATGTCACTTATATTGCAACTCTAAGTGGGAGATAGAAAATAGGTTAAGAATCCTTTATATCAGCAGTACAATGTCCTATATGCTCATTGAGGGTTAATTAACGTTGGGGTGAAGGCAAACTCTTTCTCTCTACTGCAGTGTACCATGTGATGTTTCTTGTAATGCTTTATTGTTCTCTGTATATGGCAACTGGTTGAGCATTTTCTTTTTGTAAACGATCTTTGTTACCCTCTACTTTATGCTAGAAGTCATGTAGCCAGCTTATTCTGTGAAGCTAACTTTTTACACAACCCTGTCTAATTATAGATTATTACAACACTTAAAGGGACACTAAACCCAAACATTTTCTTTCATAATTCAAGTAGAGAATACAATTTTAAACAACATTCCAATTTACTTCTATTATCTAGTTTGCTTCATTATTTAGATATCCTTTGTTGAAGAAATAGCAATGCACATGGGTGAGCCAATAATATGGGGCATCTATGTAAAGCAACCAATCAGCAGCTACTGAGCATATCTAGATATGCTTTTCAGCACAGTATATCAAGAGAATAAAGCAAATTAGATAATAGAAGTAAATTAGAAAGTTGTTTAAAATTGCCTGCTCTTTCTAAATCATAAAAGAAAACATTTGGGTTTCATGTCCCTTTAAGTTGAAACTATAGATACACGTGCATCTATGAATGCAACATTGTAAAACCTAACCATTTCAATGTTATACCTTCATAAATCTGGGTGTTTTATATAGTTAGCTCCCATAGGGGGTTCTATTGGTACTTTCACTGTACTTTTGACTAACTGCGCTGTACAGCTGTGCCCAATAATATTATGTTAGTAAATACTACAAATAACACACAGTGTATGTTATGGTGTTCATAGCACCATATTCTGTTTTAATGTAATTAGTTACCGTCATATTGGTTGCAAAGTGATTTGCCTCTATATTACTACACCATTGTTTCATATAATTTAGGGATATTTATAATTGTGCGGTATCTATTGTTTATCCCTAAACATGTGGTTCCCCTTACTGTGAGGCATAGGGCCCGTGCCCGCAGGGTGGGAGAGTATTCTATGTTATAATAGACTGCCTTCTTGGCAGCATTACAAAATGGTGTCCCTGACTTCTGCTGGGCTCCTAGTTTTGGAGGTAGTTACAATATCGTACCCACATACATATAAGACTGCCATTTCTGCGCCCAAGATATAATCAAAGTGTATGTTATGTTGGGTTTCCATTTTTGACTCTCAAATACTTCCCTAATGTAATTATTAACTCAGAGGTATACTGGTGTATGAGCAAAGGACCATATATATTTACAAGAGACTAGAGATATTTTTTTACCCTTTATGTTACACTTTGTAACTAATATTTTAGTTATCCAACTTATGGTATATTACAATGTAGTCTAAGATAATATAGGCCACTGTTTAGCTAGATACACTTATGTAAGAATTGCCGTCATCCTTATAGGTGTATATTTGATTCCTACCAAGTCTCACCACTAGAGGGGAGTCAAGGATTAGTGATCTTCTGTATATAACAGATCTTACTTGGTCACCTGTATTAACAGTAGCTTTCCAATACCACAAGGCTACATGTGATATGTCTAAATTTGTAACAGCCCGTTAGTGATCCTATTGATGAAGATACGTATGTAATTGAACTTGTATTTATTGTTTTATTTCTGAACAACCTCAATAAACATTAAAAAAAAAGTATTTAGTTTTAAATAGGAATTGTTTATTTATTAATAGTAGGTTTTCTTTAGATTTATTTTAATTATATTTAAGTTAGGGGGTGTTAGGGTTAGGGTTAGACTTAGGTTTAAGGGTTAATAACTTTAGTATAGTGGCAGCGACGTTGGGGGCGGCAGATTAGGGGTTAATAAATGTAGGTAGGTGGCGGCGATGTTAGGGACAGCAGATTAAGGGTTAATAAAATTTACCTAGTGTTTGTGATGCGGGAGTATGGCTGTTTAGGGGTTAATATGTTTAGTCTAGTGGCGGCGATGTTGGAAGCAGCAGATTAGGGGTTAATCATTTTATTATAGTGTTTGCAATGCGGGAGGGCCTCGGTTTAGGGGTTAATAGGTAGTTTATGGGTGTTAGTGCACTTTTTAGCACTTTAGTTATGAGTTTTATGTTACAGTTTATAACTACTGACTTTAGAATGTGTTACGAATATTGCGGGATAGGCTGTACCGCTCAATTTTTGGCCTAAAAAAAAAAGCTTGTAACATCGGCGCAATGGAAGTCCCATTAAAAAAAGACTTTATGAAAATTGCTTAAGTTAATTTGCAGTACGGCCAAAAAAGTGTGCGGGACAGCTGTACTTACAAGACTCGTAATAGCAGCGGTAGTAAAAAAGCAGCGTTATGTGCCTTAGCGCTGCTTTTTTACTCATAACGCAAAACTGGTAATCTAGCCGTAGGTTATTAATCCCTACAATTGGAGTTAAAGTGATGGTAAACTTCCCCCTTTTAAAAACAGTTTCGGAATGTTAGTGATATTTTAGATGTAGTTTCATTTATCAGTTGTAATGAAGTTGCACTAAAAGTTACTTTTTAATATAGATATGAAATTTAAATAACCCTGCTCTCCGCCACCCACTTCAAAAGTCAATATTTCTGTGAGCTTTGAATTGTTTGAATTGTTCTCCAATCAGCATTCTCCCCATATGGCACTTCTGTTGTAGCTAGAGCGCTGATTGGAGATCAATTCAAACATTTAGCTCACAGAAAAATTGGCTTTTGAAGTAGTCAGCGGAGTGCGGGAATTTGAATTTCATATCTATATTAAAAAGTTATAGCGCAACTTAGTTACAACTGGTGAATTAAACTCCATCTAAAATATCACTAACATTCCAGATCTGATTTTAGAAATGGGAGAGTTTTCCATCACTTTAAAAACAAAGTTACACAACCAGAGAACTACCTGTGCTGAGAAAGACATGTCTAGTGATTGGCAGCTACAGTGGGAGATGCTCTTGATTGGCTCACTTGATATATCCTGCTCCTGATCACATGTTACAGGAGTTTAAATGGACAGTAAAGTCAAAATAAAACGTTCCTGATTCAGATAGGACATGGCATTTTAAACAGCTTTTCAATTTACTTTAATTATCTAATTTGTTTTCTCGCTTTGTATCTTTTGCTCAAAAGCATACCTAGGTAGGCTTATGAGCAGTAATGCATTACTGGGAGCTAGCTGCTGATTGGTGGCTGCACAAATATGCATCTTGTCTTTGGCTCACCTAATGTGTTCAGCTAGCTCCCAGTAGTGCATTGCTGTAGATTCAAAAAAATATTGTACCCAGAAAATGAAGCTAATTATATAATAGAAGTTAATTGGAAAGTTGCTTAAAGTAGGATGCTCGGTCTGAATCATGACTGAAAAAACATCAGGTTTTGTGTCCTTTTAAGAAGTGTTGTGTTTTTTATCCACCATCACAGTTTCATATTAAACAGCCATAACTGAAAACCCATGCATTTTAATATACATATCTAAATTAGAATTTTTCTCTAGAGACATATTTTAAAAATAAGAAAATGCAAATGAGTGTGGTTGCTCTGAATAACACGTCCTATAGGAAAGATTTGTATCACTTTGAAATAATTTTTTATTACATGATTTAAATTAGATTTATAATTTTGGGGTTGATTACTTATCAAATGATTTATCTACAAATATCCTCATAGATTTGAATGGTTATTGTCTGCTGAAAATCAATTAATACGTTTTTCTACAAGAATGTGATCAGCCACTTTGTGTTTCAATAATCTTAATATCAAACACCATAAAAGCTGCATAACTTACTAAAGACTTTTTTTTTTTTTTTTTTTAAAAACAGTCTCCACCTTAAGGCTAGTTTCAATGAATCATTCGGAAAGTTTGAGTGATATAACCACAAAGAAAAACAACTCAACATACCAACTCCCAATATTCTGCAGTTCAAATTCACAGCTTCAGATGCATCTTCTATACACATTACCAGAATTAATTCAATCCGATCCTCATATGTTTTAGGATTGGGCTGCACATACTTCTTAATGATCGCACCCTAGGAAGAAAGAATGTGAGTTTGTTTTTGTATTCATGGCAGAAGATTAATAATAATAAATACTGTATTTATAGATATAACATATAGGGGCCTAGTTATCAACGTGTCTACTTTACCTGCCTTCGCCGGTTCAATATGTCCACCTAAGCTCGCCTACCATCGCCGCCGCGGACCTGCAAAATTTTGCCTAAGTTATCAATAAAGCTGTCAAAAAACCGCGCACCAAGTACGGGGCGATGAGCAGCGGACTGTGATAGTTATCACTCATCCGATCTCGCTGCTCTTCGGCTTTTTTACAGCTTTATTGCTAGCCTGTCACTAAGCACCCACACTAACTGCACTGTTCTACCCCCTATACCGGCGCCCCTGGAGCCCCCCGCAACTAAATAAAGTTATTAACCCCTAAACCGCCGCTCCTAGACCCTGCTGCAACTCTTATAAATGTATTGACCCCTAAACCGCCGCTCCCGGACCCCGACGCCACCTACATTAGGGGTTAATAATTTTATTACAGTGGCGGCGGTGTAGTGGGGGGCAGGATAGGGGTTAATAACTTTATTATAGAGGGCGACAGTGTAGGGGGGGCAGATTAGAGGTTAATAGGTATCATATAGGTGGCGGCGGGGTCTGGGGGCAGCGGTTTAGGGGTTAATACATATATTATAGTTGCGGCGGGGACCAGGAGCGACGGTTTAGGGGTTAACATATTCATTATAGCTTGCAGTGGGCTCTGGGAGCGGCGGTTTAGGGGTTAATCAGTTTATTATAGCTTGCAGTGGGCTCCGGTAGCGGTGGTTTAGGGGTTAATCAGTTTATTAGAGTGGCAGTGGGCTCCGGGAGCGGCGGTTTAGGGGTTAATCAGTTTATTAGAGTGGCGGTAGGCTTCAGGAGCGGCAGTTTGGGGGTTAATCAGTTTATTAGAGTGGCGGTGGGCTCCGGGAGCGGCGGTTTAGGGGGTAATACATTTATTTAGTTGCGGCGGTGTAGGGGGGGCAGATTAGGGCTGTTTAGACTCGGGGTACATGTTAGGGTGTTAGGTGTAGACAGCTCCCATAGGAATGAATGGGATGTCTGGCAGCAGCGAACATGAACTTTCGCTATGGTCAGACTCCCATTGATTCCTAAGGGATCCGCTGCCTCCAGGGCGGTGGTTTGAAAACCAGGTACGCTGGGCCGGAAAAGTGCAGAGCGTACCTGTTAGTTTTTTGATAACTAGCAAAAGTAGTCAGATTGTGCCGCACTTGTGTGCGGAACATCTGGAGTGACGTAAGAATCGATCTGTGTCGGACTGAGTCCAGCAGATCGAAGCTTACGTCACAAAATTCTACTTTAGCCAGTATCTAGGGCTTGATAACTAAGGCGAATCAGCCTCGCCACAAATACGCTGCAGAATTCCAGCGTATTTGAGGTTGACGGCTTGAGAACTAGGGGCCATATACTGTATATATATATATATATATATATATATATATATATATATATACATATATATATATATATATATATATATATATATATACCTTCATGCCAACAATGGCTATCCGGAGGTTTGTGCCTCCAAGATCCACAGCCAAAGAGCTCAGAAGTTCCAGGATGTAATCTATGGCTTGAGAAATGTTCTCCTTTTCAGGAGGGAAACAAAACTTCTATTGAAGAGGTTCTACCAAATTAATGGATTTAAGAAACTTTATCATTCTTGACGTTGCCATCTCCATAGATCTTTGAACTGTAAAAATATAAAGGACTAGTTTTACATTTAAATTCTGAAAAGTTCATTAAAGGGATACATTATTCAATTTTTTTCTAAAAATTATACGGAAGAGCAGCAGTTAAATCGGTCACTAGCAGGGGGTGTCAATCAGCCCGATTGTATAGGATCAGGTAGATTGATGTCCGCAGCCTCAGAGCAGGTGGACAAGTTATGGAGAAGTGGTCTGTTTCCATTCAGAGCTTGATATTTCGGCCCCAAATACTGCAAAAATAAATATTTTCTGTTAGTTTAAAAATAAAATGAATCTCCTTTAAGATAACTCTTTCAAGCAAACATATTGTAAACATGTTTAAATAGTGCTGTGTGATGGAGATGAACCTATTACAGTTATAAAATAAATATAATGCACTTTGTGCTACATGATTTCATATGATCCAAGTACAACTGTTAGAAGGGCTAAGCATACATACAGTTACATTGTGTTTTCTGTTCTCTTATCCACATGTAATATATATATATATATATATATATATATCAGTGGTGTATTTAGGGTTTGTGCTGCCCTAGGCACTCAAAATGTTGCTGCCCCCACACACACACGCACGTTTTAGGCTTATTTTGGTCATTTTTGGTCAGGGTGTAATGTGACTTTTTTTATGGATTTTCTAAAATAAATATTCACCAGGGTTTACAAAATCTTTAAATACACCCAGGTGGGTCGAATTAGCAAATGTGTATGCAGTATATATGTGAGCAGTAATAATATTTATATATATTTATATATATAAAAAATACAGAGCGGAGCGTGCGGGCGTGCTTAATGGCCGCACCTAACTAGAGCTCCTGAAGTGGCAACGGCAGGACTCTCTGTAAGGCCGCTCATAATGACCATAGAAGCTTGAAATTGGCAGCGGAATGTAAATGAGGGGTCCGTCGACCCTTTAACTGGCTCCCTGCAGTAACAAAAGAGGAGAAGAGGTCGCTATCATGATCACGGTATAGGCCGCACAAAAAACCTGCGTCTAAAGTTGAAAGCGCTGCGAAGCGCTGCAGCGGTCTACGCATGAACGAGTTTCTTTCTGTCCTCAAAACGGATCACTTCACAAGCCAGCTTGCGACCTGGTAAGATGCCATATTAATGTAAAAAACGGACATTAACCTGAAAGCCATTATGCCCAGCACCTGTTAACAGCATCCCTAAACAGGGAACAAGAGTAATAGGCCCCAAGCTTTTCTGATAGCAGACAATTATTGTCTTATAGGGGCAAAAGGAAAAGTGGCGATATATTTTCTCTGCTGCACTGTACAGAATCTTTCTCAGGCAAGGTTTCTACTCACCCATATACCCTCATCCATTTAAACGCAGACTGCTGAAAGGCAACACTATTTTGATACTGGGCAATTATTAGACGCCTCTATACAATTACAGAATTGCTGCAATGGCGCAGCGCAGAGCAAACAAAAATGAAAAGGCCTTAAAACTAAATATAGGAGCTGGTTCTGTAAATGCCTTTTTCAAAAGCACAGAGAATAAAAAGAAGAAAGCAGATCAGCCTCAAATAGATAGTGAGGACGATGAAATGTCGGATATCCCGGATACTTTAAATACGCCAGTATCCCCCTCTGACCCCCATCAACATTCAGAAGATGGCCCAGTTACACTAAAGGCTATGGAAGCCCTTATTAACCAGGTTAAGTCCTGCATTAAAACCGAGTGTGCTGAGCTTAAAAAGGACATAAACGAGCTGGGTTATAGGGTGGAAACTCTAGAGGGCACTAAGGAAGAAATTATTAAAGAAATGTCAGATATATCTCATTCTATGGAAGATCAACAGTCACAAATAGCTGAGCTGGAAAATAAAATTGACGATATAGAAAACAGAACAAGGAGACATAATCTCCGTATACGCGGAGTTCCAGAATCAGTAAAGAGTGAGGACATCTCTGAACATCTACAAAATTTATTCCAATCCCTTGCTATCTCTAATCAAAGAGTAATAGATCAAATACCAATAGAGAGAGCCCACAGGTCCCTGAGGCCTAAAACCAGTGAGAACCAGCCCCCAAGAGAAATTATCGTGTGCTTCTCAAGTTATAGAGATAGAGAAAAAATATTTCAAATGGCATGCACTCAGCCCACTTTCTCATACATGGGCGCGAAAATCCAGATATACCAGGATCTCTCCACTAGAACACTACTACTCAGGAAAGAATTTGCTCCTTTCACTACTCATTTGCGATCTCTTAAAATACCATACAGATGGGGCTTTCCTGTTTCGATACAAATTGTTAAGAATGGAAGGCGTTTTGAATGTTCTTCAAAGGGAGATATTCGTGAAACAGATATCAAAAACAAAATAAGTCCTTGATGGAGGTGCGCCTATGGTGACGAATGTAGCAAACAATCCGATATAAGGCTGCTCTTCTGTAGCGTGCGTAGACGGTTAGGAAATCTGTAGTGGGGAAACAGGAAGGCGCCAATAGGGTGATAACGTATAGACCCAGACAGGTGAGTATAAGGAGAGAAAAGCTACTCACAAGCAGGGCGGCACTTGAACGTGCCTAACCAAGCGGGCCGGGACCACAGCGTCGCCCGGGAGACTCACAACGGCAACAACACCAATCCTCGAGCCGGACCAAGTTCCGCGTGGCCAATCAGGAACGCTGGATGATGACACACCTCCCTCTTCGTATGCCGATACTGAACACAGGCATAGAGGGTAGGAGACAGGAACAAACTGTGTAAGGCTCTCCCGAATACCGAGAGCTTGATTCACACAAGCCAACAAGCTTAGCGTGAAATTTCCTTTCCTCTATCTATATGAGGTGACCTTTTGTCAGACGCAGCTTATTGTACTCCTGTATTCAGAAGCTCATCTCTGCAGAAAAAAGGTGACTTTGCAGACAGGGTGTGTTAATCGCTTCCTTAGCATTGGTTAACAGCTGTTAACCAATGCTAAGGAAGCGATTAACACACCCTGTCTGCAAAGTCACCTTTCTTCTGCAGAGATGAGCTTCTGAATACAGGAGTACAATAAGCTGCGTCTGACAAAAGGTCACCTCATATAGATAGAGGAAAGGAAATTTCACGCTAAGCTTGTTGGCTTGTGTGAATCAAGCTCTCGGTATTCGGGAGAGCCTTACACAGTTTGTTCCTGTCTCCTACCCTCTATGCCTGTGTTCAGTATCGGCATACGAAGAGGGAGGTGTGTCATCATCCAGCGTTCCTGATTGGCCACACGGAACTTGGTCCGGCTCGCGGATTGGTGTTGTTGCCGTTGTGAGTCTCCCGGCGACGCTGTGGTCCCGGCCCGCTTGGTTAGGCACGTTCAAGTGCCGCCCTGCTTGTGAGTAGCTTTTCTCTCCTTATACTCACCTGTCTGGGTCTATACGTTATCACCCTATTGGCGCCTTCCTGTTTCCCCACTACAAAGGGAGATATTGCCGACTTCTGCCAACTACTGGACATTCCAGCCCCAGAGACCACCTCACCTCAATCATCGAAATTTCCTGCACCTCCACCAAAACCTCAGAGAAGACTCTGGTCTGAAATAATCAGCAAACAGCAATTTAAGAAGCTTTGTACCGACAACACCAGCAAAGAGTTCACAACAGGAAAAGTAACCACCTGAACGCTAGAGGTTGTGAGTATGTGGTTTTACTTGTCATTTTTTTTTTTTTTTTTATTAAGAGGCAATGTTCTCTACCCACGCATACTGACTTTGGGCACCACTGGACACTATCTGCCTAAACTATCTGCCTAAACAGAGAGAAGTTGTTATTTATTGTTTACTATTTTTAGGCCTGGGCCTAGCTGCTCTGGGCCAGATGGGAGGGCCCCGTCGGGCCACACTTTCCCAATTGCCCCAAGCCCTCCTTCTTCCGCACAGTGGTTAACCATACTATAGACATCTCTAAGGGCCCGATATTCCTTAGTGAAGACCTTAATTTCCCACTCAATCCCATGTTGGACACGTCATTAGGCAGATCTTATATTAGGAGTTCGCAGATTAGAGCCAATTGGCACACAATTAGCACCATCCCTCTTTTTGATACTTGGAGAACCACTCACCCAAACACCAGGGACTTTACATTTTTCTCAAATCCCCAGCGCTCCTATACGCGCCTTGATTATATTCTATGTGAACAACAGATGCTTACCTCACTACTAGACTCGAGACTCCACCATACTCCTTGGTCAGACCATAGCATGGTCTGTTCCACATTCCTGTGGTCCTTCAAGCCACGATACCAACAGAATTGGAAACTAAATGACCAAATTTTCCTAGACCCCTTAATAACTACCGACCTGGCCGAAAAAACTACTGAATTTTTCTTGTTTAATAACTCCACAGACACCTCAGCTGTTAACAATTGGGAAGCATACAAGTGCTATATAAGAGGAGTGATAATGGGCCATACACATAGACAACGGAAACAACAGACGGCTCTGTTTGATACCCTCACGTCTGAGTTTAAAGCATGCGAAAATGCACTAAAACGAGACCCCAAATCTCCACTTTTATTACAAAAATCACAGCAGGCAAGAGAAGCGTTAAACCACTACTTAATCAAAAACGCACATATGAGGGCACTTACATCCAAATCGAAATTTTTTGTTGAAAATAATAAAGCGGGGCGCCTACTGGCGAGATCTCTGAAGAAAAAGAGACTCAAAAACTACATCGCTAAAATCAACGACACTGAGGGAGTAACCCACACTAATAACACCGCAATAGCTAATCAGTTCGCCTCGTACTATACCGCATTATACAATCTCCCAAACACTCACCCAGGTGAAAAGCTTAACAGTATCAATAGGTACTTGGAACAGGCCCAACTCCCTTCACTGTCAAACTTAGATAGCGAAACATTAGACACACAATTCACAATACAGGAGATCCTATTCGCTATCAGAGATCTTCCACAGGGGAAAGCCCCCGGCCCTGACGGCTTCACTCCTAAATTCTACCATTTGCTCAAATCCCTCTTAAGTCCCCGCTTGTTAGAAATGTATAACTCTTTTGATCAGTGTTCCCATCTACCACCTACACTTCTGGCAGCCACAATCTCAGTGATCCCTAAACCAGGTAAACCCTCGGATAAGGTTACTAACTACCGCCCTATATCCTTAATAAACGTAGACATTAAGCTGTACGCTAAAATACTGGCCATAAAAATTAGCAAACACTTACCATCCCTTGTGCATGCTGACCAGGTCGGCTTTATCCCGGGTAGAGAGGCTAAGGAGAATACCATTCGAGTTTTACATACCTTATATTCAGCTACAAATCCCAAATTGTCACTCATAGTATTTTCCACTGATGCTGAGAAGGCCTTTGACAGGGTGGACTGGGACTTTCTCTGGTCCGCCCTGGCAAAGTTTGGTTTTTCCCAAGTAATGATTTCGCGTATTAAAGCCCTCTACAGCAATCCCTCTGCGCACGTCAATGCGAATAATACACTATCCCAAAAAATACTTATAAATTACAGTACGCGACAGGGGTGCCCTCTCTCGCCTCTGCTGTTTGCTTTGGCGGTGGAGGCGCTCGCAGCCAGGATAAGGAGTAATCCTCTTGTACAAGGGGTCTCTTTTGGAGGGATCCACCAAAAATGTCTGCTGTATGCAGACGATATTATATTTACACTTTGTTATCCTTGCACATCCCTCCCAGCCCTACTTGATGAGTTAGAGGAGTATAAGCGGGTTTCCAACTTTTCCATCAATATGGAGAAGTCAATGATACTACCAATACACTTAGAGGCCGAAGACACACAGTATCTAAAAACTCATACCTCTTTTCAGATAACCTCGAAAATTAAATACTTAGTGGTAGATATATCTCCCATACACACAGATCTTTTTACCCTTAATTATGTACCCCTTCAAAAAGAAATGGACAAAACATTAGAGACCTGGCACAAACAAGGCCATCTTTCTTGGATGGGGCGTATTAACGCAATCAAAATGAGCATTCTCCCCAAATTCCTCTACTTATTTCAAGTCCTTCCTATAGACCTCCCTATACAATACCTACTAAAACAACAAAGGTGATTCGACCAGTTGATTTGGTCACATAAACGCCCTAGGGTAACTAGAGACACGTTGTTCCTTAGAAGGGAGGACGGGGGTCTCAGATCCCCTAATCTGGTTGCCTACTACAGAGCGACACACATGGCGCGAATAGTGGCTTGGAAACATTCACTAACAGATAAAGCATGGGTGCAGATAGAATCTTTTTTGGCAGGTGGGTTGAACCTGGGTGATCAGTGCTGGATCCCTCATAGATCAAGGCCACCAGATATCTGGAGTAACTACTATACAACAGCCACATTGCGTAAATGGGACAAATCCTTACAAGAAGATAAATTAATTTCTACACCGATTTCCCCCCTCTCTCCCCTACTTAATAATCCCTTACTACTACAAACCCATGCCATTCAGACACCACAAATCGCAGGCGTACCCTCCAATATACCTATACACATGCTACTACACAATGGCCAGATGCGCTCACAAGCAGAGATAGGCCAATCTATAGGCTCTCCATTTCATCTATGGTTCCCATACCTGCAAGCCAGGCACGCTATCTTTACTAGCCCGCACAGAGCAAATCTTGCTAGGCTATTAACACCATTTGAAACCCTGTGTACGTCCACCTCATTGTCTAAAGCACATATTTCAATTATTTATAAGTTATTAAGAGGTTCCTTTCCCGTCAAGAGACCTACATATATCACCAGATGGGAGAAGGAGTTAGATATAACGATGTCAGACGACCAATGGGGTCGTATCTTTCTTGAAATCAAAAAGTAATCTCTATCATTAGCCTTAGTAGAAACTAATTTTAAGTTACTATCTAGATGGTACCTAACCCCTCATAGGCTCCACAGTATTTTCCCCAACTCCTCTTCCCTATGCTGGAGGCATTGCGGTGAAGTGGGTACCCTCTCCTATATATGGTGGAGTTGTCCACGTCTTAGGCCATATTGGAACAATGTAAACAAGCAGATCAGTAAGACACTGGGGATGCCCCTTGACCTCTCCCCTAGCTTAATCCTATTAGGTAATTTACCAATAGTAGCCTGTCAGCTTAGGAAAAAATGTATACATATTATGCTTAACTGTGCTAGGCGCCTGATACCTAGGTTTTGGAAGAAGGCAGAAATACCAACATATGGCATGTGGGTTAAGGAAGTGAAACATGTATTTGAATTAGAAAAAATGCACTATACGTATATAGGTAAACAGGATTTTATAGCTGATGTGATGTTCTTCTGGGAGCAAAGTGTATGAGCCTGTCCTAGAGGTCCCGAACTGATTATGACCAAAATTTTATAAGGGTTTCGTAAATCTTTTCAATTTTTATTATTACTGTAAAGATTCCTGTTGGTTTATCTTGAAAGTACTGTGGTTATCGGTTTACCTAGGATGTCTATAAAAACTGTGACTCTAAGTGTTGTTATTCCACGACCTATATTTAGCTATTGTTAATAATTGACACATGAATCAGTTGTATGTTATGTGAGAAATTATTTCTTTGTTGAAAACAATAAAAAGATATATTGTAAAAAAAAAAAATACAGAGCATTAGCACTAGTTAAGTCACCTGCCACTCCCAACAATGACTCAAAAAGTTCTGCCCCTGCAATCTGCTGCCATGGGCAAGTGCCTTGTTTGCCTTGGCCAAAATACGCCCCTGACAATTTGATTTGATATTTCAGAATTTTCAGTCACTGAAGGGGCCCACATAATTGCCATATTTCAAAGAAATGTTTTTGCACAATCTATACAATTTACAAAAACCCTGAAAAACAAGGTTTAACATTCCAGCAAACGAGAGAGAGAGAGAGAGACAGAGAGTAAAACAGAAACAGAGAGAAAAAGAGAAACAGAGAGAGACCCAATCCTAGATATTAGGGATAGACAAATGTTTTGCAACATTTGAAAACTGAAACAAATTTTAACACATTCGTTTGTTCATTTTAAATTTCAAATATTTGGACAACATTCTAACATTCGTTTTAAAGTAATAGTATTTCTAATACTTGTTTTAAATGTAATATTCTATTTGATTTTTTTTAATAATTTAATTTGAATTATGCAATATTCAAATTAAAAAAAAATTGAATCTATATATTTGTAATAGTATTTCTAATGCTCTCTTTAAATGTAATATTCAAATTATGCAATATTCGAAATAGAAACATTCAAATTGATATATTTATATCTATTAAGTATCAATTACAAAATTCCCTAACACATGAACTATTAAACTTGTGAATAGTGGGGGCGTGTCTAGCTGGTGGCCATGATAAGTCGCACTTCTTGGTAGCTCTAGGAGGGATACAAATATTTTACTGAACATCATCTTAATCCTGCAAGAACCAACAACCAGAGACCTTTCATCGGTCCTCTAACTACTTGCTGAGCAGGAGTATATAAATATTTCTACAATCAAGATCCCCCAGACCAGAGTTCAGCACAGGCAATATCAGGCGACGGCCTACCACGACACATAACATACTATAGTTATGTATGACTACTTATAATGGCAAGGAATTCTCCGCAGAGCTGCATGTTCTCCTCAGTAAGTTTGAGGAACAAATGACCCGTAACTTTGAACATCTGATCTTAATTGTGCAGCGAGGAAGAATGGATCACTCAACTCCAAAAATTACAGACCCGGAGCCCTCTACACCAGCTGACATCCAATTACTGGAGGCAACGGTTAAGCAGATCACCCTACCTACAGAATCCTGGCTGAAGGGGCACAGAAGTTTCATAATAGGGGAAACGCTACCTGATATACCTTGGCCCATATCTGTCATACCCTCTTCAGAGCGGGATCTCAATGGTCTACGTGGGGCTGTCTCGCTGTTGGAATTTCAGCAGGACTGGAGTGCCCCTGCATCTAGCTCAGGTATGGAACTACTGATTAAACCTTGTTCTGCCCCCTGCTTCTGGCCTGGGGATGGGGATTGGACTCTAGCCTTGCTTTGGGGAGATGCGGCTGGCCTCCTGGAGTGGTGCCCAGGCCTCCTCCGTCTCCTAGTGCCGGTGCTGATAGTGATCCCTGACAAATCATGGTACAGTGATGGCGGAACCCAGAGAGGCATTTCTAATCCGGTAGCAGTTGGTCTACCCACTAGCCACATTACTGAGAGGACATATATAGCAGCATATATAGTTACAGGGTCCTAGGTTGTCTCTTAAAGATCTTTTAAGCCCTAGCCACTTTGAAAAAAGAAAACGTAAACTAAACCCCATTGCACTCGGAAATTTTAAGTGCAGAAACTGTTCAGTCTGTCAATATCTTCTACCACCCAAATCTGTTAATGATAGATTCAATAAAACTCACACCATCAATTCTCACATTAATTGCAATACAGAATCTGTAATCTATGGAATTACCTGTAGCTGCAATAAATTCTATGTTGGTATGACTACACTCAAACTTAGAATTCGGATGTTGGAACACTTGAATAACATCAGAAATGCTGACAAAGTTTTAAAAGAGAAGAAAATTATTACAACAGTTGCATCCCATTTTCATAGAAAACACAGATCCAAGACCTCTGATTTCCACTGTTTTAGGATACAGACAGTAAAACTTGGAATCAGAGGGGGTGACATTGAACAACAACTTTTGCAAGCAGAGAGTCATTGGATTTACCTTCTTAACTCTTTTCAACCCTATAGACTAAATGAAAATAATAACTTTTTTACATATCTGTAAAGATCCAAATAGTTATTGATTCTTTCATCAGTGTATATATATATATGTATGTATATATATATATATATATATATATATATATATATATATATATATATATAAAAATATAAATATATATATACAAACATATATAAGATCTATAAGGAAACTGACATATTAGTATTTTATTTTAAACCATAATAATTTGGGGCTCAAGTGCCCCCACATTTCTTATTATTTTTTATTAATTATTTTTTATGGTAATATGAATTTTAGGTTTTTTTACTGTTTGTTGTTTTTTCACTAAGAGGTTTTTAATTTTTGCACATTTATTCACTACTTAAAACGCCACATTAAACACATCATAAATACCGAATTATAATTATGGGAATTAACAACAGTACTATTAATTTATTATACAATAGTACATAATCACTTAGTGCACAACTAGCACTCTATTAATACACATCTGAATTTATTTTAAGCACCACATATTATTCACTTATTAACTTATATGTAGTCCTACACAAAATTATTTAAAATCACAACAGGTGATATTTCTAACTTAGTTCATTGTAATTTTATTATATATATAAACTTTGTCATAGAGGTATTAAGAGGTAATCACATCTTGAGAATTTATATTTAACTGATATACAGTCACATTAGCAAAATTAAATGATATTATTATTTTTTGTGTTACTTAAGCACATTATACACAATTTACACATTTAAGTAATGTTTCAAGGGTTTTTTATTTTTAGTACTATCCACTGCTCACATTATGTACACACACATCACTTATCCATAACCACAGTGATTATAAACTTATTATAATGGTCAGTTCTTTCCTGTTTAATATGAATTGTATCAGAACGATATCATTAGATGTTATTTAATTCAGTAGCCTTACGATAGGGTTGTAATTTATAATAACATCATCACACTATCTGCACAATATACATATTTGTAGAAGTCCTGCTTCTGTGCGATTCCTCCTTTATGCCAGTATGACACTGGAGGATCCTGATTGGCTATGTGAGAACAAAGGAGGAGGAGCGAGACTCATAAATAGCCACGCCTCGCCTTTTGATAAAGCCAGAAACCCAGCGAAACATGTCAAGGGAGGAGGGGGAGCTAATGGGATCCCGTTGTGTATTTTAAGCTTATACTTGCTGGCATTACTTATTAGAAAACTAGAATATGTTGTCTATTCTTAGATTTATATGCTCTCTGGAGACACAGCAACTATATTAACTTAATATTCACTCAAGGCTGCAATGAAGCAGCTAGCAAAGTATACTGTGTCTTATGTTATTGACACTGAGTAGCGATGCGTGTCACAATTGGCAGTGATCCATATTGAATTAACGCTAAAAGGATACTAATGTAACTTTATTATTTAAATTAATCACTGGCTGTTTAACTCGTTCTGTGAGCACTCCGGGCAAGCAGTATTTAACTATATACAATAAAGCACTTATATTTGGGCTTATATTTAGCTCTTGAAGTACAATAATGATATACTTTTACACCTGTTGTGCTCCTTGAACCTAGGTATTCAAATCCGGGTCAAAGCTTGGGGAATTCCAGACATTGTAACGTTGTAAAGTTAACATCAAGCACTGAATACACTATCTTTGTTTGCCTTATACCATATAACTGAAGTTATTGAATTAATTCAAACTCGATAAAGTTACTAGTTAAATCAAAGTAATAACACCACAGTTAATTTATAACTATTATTCACCCAAGGTGGTTATATCAATATTAACCCTATATGATAAGATTGTATACATACTAGTATGATAAGTATTTATAATACATCAATCTCATTTTGGCTATTTCCGATATTATAGTTACCTAGACAGTTAGATGAATGAAATATAACTGTCACTATTTAGTATAATTTATTTAAAGGTATTATTAATGGTATAGTCAATTGATAATTTATCTATGTGTTTACAAAGAGTTGTTAGCTATATACATATATAATCCCTTGTATAGGGATCTTTGACACTATTTTAGCAACAATAATTAACTCTTATCAGGGATATTCGAGTGAAACCATTATCTTAGAGTGATTGAACATTAAATTACATGAGATTTTCTCATATAATATACACAGGCAAACGTGTGCTTTTCAACTAATTAGCTGTCAATTCCAGCACAATGCAGACTGTGATTAATACAATATATTCACTAATCTAGGTGGAATATTCATTCGATTTGAATTTATAGCTGCTCTACTTATACCTCTTTGCCTATGTGTTTAACACAGGTATTACTTTAAAGAGGTTATTTGCCAACATTTCTCTAGCTATAATTCATGTTATTTGTGATGTACCATATAATATTTGGAATCAGACATTGACCAAATTCTGTTATTTTAGAGATAGTTTATTATTACATCTCTGAACTTTTTGACCCCAATCTGTATTATCTAGTGATCTACAACTCAAGCCAGTGACTTACCAATCTGCCATTTGACAGCATATTTCACAATAATACTAGGTTCTAGTTTATGATATCCAGTTTTTAACTGGGAATTTTGTGCCAGCATTTTAGTTTTAACATATCCAGATTTTAACAGTTCTAATAAAGATTTATGTTTTAACTTGTGTGATTCTCTTTTTTCTAACTCCATGATTTAGGGGTCTTTTGAGTGCTTATATAGTATCGTTAGTTTCTTCAGCTAACCAACGTGTAATGTAACTTTTATGATATATAGCACCTGACCACATATAATTGTGCAATTCCAGGGCCATTGACCTTATTTGGAACGGTAACAGACCCGATGTTATATTTAGCGAGTGGTGCCATCAGTCCAATCTGAATCCTAGGTTGTCTCATCATGGGCACACATTAAATGCTCCACATCATGTAAATGGGACTTACTTGATCCAGTCATACATGATCACTCCAAACACACTTACTTCAACTGGAGTGGGGTGACATTATGATATATGGACAAATGGAGAGGGTGTAATATATACCTGACAAAATAACTGACCTAACTGTTCTGTTAGTCCAGGATTGGTAATTTTTTATATCAGTTCATTGTCTTTGACCCAGAGGTCCCCCTTATCATCCATTCTTTTTTTTAATGCATTGTCCATTGTTCTGAAGCTAGAGTAGAAAATGTTGAGAGCTTGAGTACTGAGTAATTCTCCTAGCGATTTCTTATTGTTCACTTATAACTTGCTTTTCCACTTCTTCCCCGTGCACACACAGTGTGCCTGCTATTTATATGCTATCTGCTCTTGTAATTATCTAATGTGCACTACAGATTGGCTGGATGAACCTCCTCTTGCCCAGCCCAGGTTTATAGATCATTATGCCAATTTTGTTCCATAACACCATGTAATCTATATGTGATTTGCTTTAACCTACAGAGATTTACTTGTATACATTACAGAGAGCAATTAGTCTTGTGTTAATATATAGTGTGATAGATAGGAGGAGATTTAGATCATCAGAATGAGAAACTGATATATCTGCAATGATTCAATATAGTAGGTATAAATTTTAACTCATATTGTTTCATTACCATCCTCTGATAGCCTAGATCTTATATGGCTAACACTGTAGAGATTTTCTTGTATCCTCTCGCCCTTTATAGAAGGCACTAAAACTCAGGATTACTTAGATACTAGTCATGTATCTTAACCATAGCAGATAATGACAACTAACTTAATTGTTAGGTACTAATGCAATTTTTGAATGACAATTATTCCTCCCTAACATGGTAGAATAATTATTCTTATGACAAGTATTGATGTAGCCATACTACAACTCTTGGAGCGGTGCTTACTCGCTGATATACCCTATTTTTATCAGTTACACGTGGTTATCATAGGAGAGCTATCATGAAATACTAGATGGCCCTTGAGAGGTCAGTCCACTAACCACCTACATGCTATTACATTTGTTATTAAGTGTAATTAGTCCCTCTTGGGACTTAGAGGTGACTACCATACATTGTTAGTATTGCCTACATCATATGGCATGCGGGAGGCCAGCTAAGTAGTCTTTTACATAAGGTTTTTTTTGAAAATGCAAAACAGAGGTTTCAGAAGCTCTTACTAGATCACCCACCTTGTTGCTTGTCCTCAATCTTACCATTATAGTGTATGTCATGGAAATTGTGAAAATGTTTGTTTCTATGTTATTTCTGTTTCTTTAGCAAAACCTCAATAAAAGATTTATTAAAAGAAACTTGTGAATAGTATTTGTTAAAGGGACACTAAACCCATGTTTTTTCTTTCATGTTTCAGACAGAGCATGCAATTTTAAGCAACTTTCTAATTTAATCCTATTATAATTTTTTCTTCGTTCTCTTGCTATCTTTATTTGAAAAAGAAGGCATCTAAGCTAAGGAGCCAGCCAATTTTTGGTTCAGACCCTGGACAGCACTTGTTTATTGGTACAGTCCAATCAGCAAGGACAACCCAGGTTTTGAACCAAAAAAGGGCCGCCGGCTTCTAAACTTACATTCTTGCTTTTCAAATAAAGATAGCAAGAGAATGAAGAAAAATTGATAATAGGAGTAAATTAGAAAATTGCTTAAAATTGCATGCTCTATATGAATCATGAAAGAAAACATTTGGGTTCAGTGTACTTTTAAGTCAAATGTTACATTCAAAATTTTGAATGTGGATGTTCGATCCAATTATGAACATTTGAAAATGAAAGTAACATTCAAAAACAGCGAAAAATTGAAATGTGCCGATGATAGGCTTCCGGTAGGAGGAGCAAGAAGGTGCAGCAGCTCTGCACTGAATGCTCGCTTGACTGTGGCGACTACACCACGCCGATACGCCAATTGCCTTAGGCTGGGGAAGTCCATACCCTAGCCAGGCCGGAGGGATTACACTCTCTGTCGGCGTTAGGAAGCCTTGCGGGGCTAGTGCCGCTTTGCCCCGGCGATATTGCCAAGCTGTGAGAAAGGAAATAAAGGCCCTGCACCCATGTTAAAAGTCTGAATGGCGGGTCTGTGAGCTAAGGGTGAGCGGAGTGCCTGTCCTGGTTCTAGGCTGATAGCACAGGAGTTGTCAGCGCTTAAAATCTAAAAAGGATACCTAAGCCACTCTCCACTATCTCCTCAAGATAGAAAATGGACAAACAATATGGCGATTGAGAGGGCGCTACTAAGCTGGGTATACTTAACACACCTAATTAATTAAGATTATATCAAACAAAGAATAAATCAAATACGGTGAATTTTTGTCAATCTTTTACTAGTGGAAATAATCCCTGATTTGTGCAATACATAAATTCATAAAACAATATATGAAAACATTTGAAGACACATAAATTAAAAATTAGATACAATATTTTTAACTAGTACTGTAGGAATACCACCCTAATATAAAAATATATATTTATAATAAGCGCTTTTAAAATTTCATTGATCAATGTTTGAGTCCTTAAAATCAATTAGTTTATTCCTGGATATAATGGACAGTCTTGATAGTCCTTATAAATTTTCAACAGATGAAATCCCTTTGGTTGTATGATTTATTGCATACAAGACTTATCACTGTGATTAAAATTAATATACTGGATAAAAGCGATAAAATGTTCCTTATTTACGATACTTTGTGTCCTTGCTTGGTTATATATATAACTTAGCAAGGACACAAAGTATCGTAAATAAGGAACATTTTATTGCTTTTATCCAGTATATTAATTTTAATCACAGTGATAAGTCTTGTATGCAATAAATCATACAACCAAAGGTATTTCATCTGTTGAAAATTTATAAGGACTATCAAGACTGTCCATTATATCCAGGAATAAACTTATTGATTTTAAGGACTCAAACATTGATCAATGAAATTTTAAAAGCGCTTATTATAAATATATATTTTTATATTAGGGTGGTATTCCTACAGTACTAGTTAAAAATATTGTATCTAATTTTTAATTTATGTGTCTTCAAATGTTTTCATATATTGTTTTATGAATTTATGTATTGCACAAATCAGGGATTATTTCCACTAGTAAAAGATTGACAAAAATTCACCGTATTTGATTTATTCTTTGTTTGATATAATCTTAATTAATTAGGTGTGTTAAGTATACCCAGCTTACTGGTTCTAGGCTGAACAAAACCAAGCGGGGCACAGTAAAGACGGACTCTCGGAGAGGACCGCTAAAGGCACACTACTTACTCAATTGCCGGCTGGGTGTTGTGGTGTGAGGTGGCCCGGAGGAGAATTCCCCGCAAACCACGTTGAACAGCCCAGGACGAGTACACCCTGGGAGAGACAGAACGTGACCGGGAAAGCCTTGGCAACTTCTGTCGTATCTGATGGGAGGTGACGGATGGCAGTGATAATCATGTGAGGAAACCGGGCACTACAATCCACACTTATCACCTGCATCTCGGCTGCTGCACCCTGGAGAAAAACCGCCCCTGCGCTTGTATGTAAGTCCGGGTCCTGGCTACTGGGTGAAGGTAAGCGGAAAGAGGGGCGGTAGGGACAATACTGACCGGGGGTGTACCAGCATACTAACATGATACTTGAAGGTTTGGACTAGAAATAGCCCGGAGTAATACCAATATCTCGCTTGCCCTGAGCTCATTACTAACCCCAAGATAAAACCAGAGTGAGGATTGGGGCTACTGGTCAGCCATATTGTTTAAAAAACTGGGTCTATACCACACCAGTGGCGTCTGCTGCAGGGGGAAAAACAATTGTGTGCACACTCAAATCTCTGGACATGTTATTTGTGATTCCTATCTGTCACTGGGGCACTAATCTGTGAGAAACTTTGCCGTAGGACTGACATTAAATCACTGTTGCGCCTGAGTTTCTGAGATGGTTGGTGAAACAGTACCCATTTGAACTAAGACTCTTTCCCTGCTAAAAAGGAGATAATTTACATTCTGCAACCTAATCTGCTCTATACTAAGGTGTTAACTTAATGATGCTGTCACACAGCAGGAATAAATGATAGCTGGACGACCCAGTTAACACACTTAGTGTTAGGTAGCAGAGGACTCATGATAACCTGGCTGCATGCTGTTTGTTTCTTATTTTTTGCTTTTTACTGCAGCTAGTGATACCGCATGTAAACCTCTTTGCTGTGTCTATTTGGTCAGCCTTTGAATATTATTGTCTGAGTGTGGGCAAAGTGTTGCGCTCTGTATTTCTTAACTTTTTTTTTTTTTTCCCTGTGGGGTTGCAAACCGTGTCTTGAGTTAGCAAAGAAGGTATTTGCATCATAATAGGTGGAAGCTTCAATGATATTCTAGGGAAATATTCTTTTTTTTTTTTCCCTTCCCTTTTTTTTCTTTTTTTTTGCTCTGTTTATTATTTTTTTTGCTTTGTTTATTAAAGCGGCCGCCAATCTCCAGTGGCTGAGTGCTGATAAAAGTGCTCTCCTGCTAATCTCGCTCTCCTTATAGGGATATAAACTGTGTGTTGAAATAGTAAAAGGGTCACTTTAAAGAAAGGGAGGAGAAGGGGAAAGGGAAAAAGAAAATATACACATATTTTGAGGCTATAAATGTTTTGATGGCTAGGCTGGCATACCCACACACCAACTCTGGTGCGTAAGCTACTTATAAACCAGCTGCTGAATCCTAAATTGGTTAAGTTGATAAACTCTTTGGTTCCTAATCTTCACTGAGCAGGCACTGTCACTTGTTCACGGGGTTACTCCCTAGTATACATGGCCTGGACCACAGTGTCACTCCCTTCACGGTTATAATAGTAATTTTTTGCACTTGCACTTATCTTGCACCTTTTCCCTCACCCCTGGTCACTCCCTATCTTTCCCTTCCATTTTTTTTTTTTTTTTTTTTTTTTCTCTCTCCACCACTTTTTATGAGTAGAATTTATGGATAAATATTTATCCCCTAAACCTCACACAATGCCTGCAAAAGTGAAAGACAGGAAACCAAGAAACAGTTTAGACGCCAATCCAGACTCCAGGGCTGAGATGAATGCTCTTAACATAAACAAATCAGATATTGAAGAAATCTCGAAACAAGTAACACAATCATTACTACCTCAATTTGATCTGATTAAAACGGAGATTAATACCCTGGTCTCAGATATGAAGAATTTTTCCTCAAGGTTGTTGGACGCGGAAACTAGAATATCTGAGATCGAGGACACCACGTTTAAATCAGAGCAAATAATTCATCAACATAACAGTAAACTAAATTATCTCAGTGATAAAATTGAAGATCTAGAAGATAGATCGCGCCGCAACAATCTAAGAATTATTGGCTTACCAGAAACCTCTAGCTATCAAGATCTAATTCATTTTGCTGATACAATACTGCCAAAAGTACTTGGAATACAAAAGCAAAACATTCAGGTAGAAAGGGCACATAGAGTTGGCAATATAAAAAACTCATCAGACAACACGACACAGAAACGCCCCATAGTTGTGAAATATCTTAATTTTCAAGACAAGACTGCTATTCTTAGAGCCTACAGGAAATTACAACAGCTAGAAATAGATCAAAATAGAATCTTGCTGTTTCAGGATTTTTCTTTTCAGACAGCTAGCAAACGAAAAGCCATGGCACCCTACTGCACCATGCTTATTAATGGTGGATTCTCGGCCAGGCTACTATATCCAGCTAGAATTAAACTCTTTGTGGATAATGAGTTAATTCTATTAGATGCGCCTCAGGAGGCCAAGACCTTTATAGATAAACATAAAATCGACCAACGGGCCGTTGCTAAGGAATAGGGCTCTAGGCTCCATGACCCGTGTCTTAACATATACTACTACTAGCTGGCAATGACTCGAGGGTATATGGGTGCTTTTTTGTCATTTATTTGTCATTTTTACACATTTTCCTTTCATCATGTTTTTTTTGGGTGTAACGCATCAGGCAAGAATTATGCTGATGGAACTTAAATATAAGTTTAGATTAGATAAGGATGTGATCAAGTTAAGGTTAACAACATGTTGGGTAATGGCATACGGGGGTGGGGGGGGGGGGTTGGCCGGTGGAGGGTCCCTTCTCTCATTCATCTATTTCTTCTCCCCTTTTTTTTTTTTTTTTTCTCTCCCATGGCGTTGGACGTTTCCCAATTATTCTTGCCTAAAGTAAAATATCACAGTTGAAGGTTTTATCTTGGAATGTTGGGGGCATCACTAGCCCGATAAAAAGAAAGAGAATTCTAAACTACATTAAAAAACAGAAAGCGGATCTAAGTTTATTACAGGAAACTCACCTTACAGAAAGGGAACATAGAAAATTACAGGTTAATTGGCTACAGGAAGTGATATTCACTCCCTGCGCATCACGTAAAAGGGGGGTAGCAATTCTTGTAAAAAAAGGGACAGATTTAAAAATTATAGCACAGGAACTAGACCCTAATGAGCGTTTTATTATTTTAAAAATAAAGATGGGTTTCCACATTTATACTATTTGTAATGTATATGGGCCAAATACTGTCGACAAAACTTTTTGGGAAACTTTGAGGACTAAACTTTCGCACTATGTCGATACCACCTTGATAGTTGCTGGAGATTTCAACATGGTTTTTAATAGCATTGATAGATTACAGACCACAAAGCAAACAAGTGTCAAAGTATCCCAAAAAGCAACAAGAATTCTTAGATCATTTTGTCGAGCACTTAAGATTAGGGATATTTGGCGGCACATATTTCCAAATAACCGTGCGTTCACATATGAATCAAAACAGTTCAAATCATTCTCACGTATCGATTATTTTCTTGGGTCAGATAGACTTCTTGGCTCAGTGGCTAAATCGCAAATTGGCGAATTCACTATCTCAGACCATGCTCCTATCTCTTTGGAGATTGGTCTAGATAACAGTAAATATGAGCCAAGCAGAGGGTACACTTTACCTCGTTATTTATACAAAAACCCAGCATTTAACAAATTTATCTCTGAAAGATGGAGTGAATATAGGACACAAAATCTTTCACACAGCTCTAAACCAGAAACATTTTGGGAAGCAGCCAAAGCAGTGATCAGGGGAGAACTTAAGCAATATACCTGCAAACTTAGAGCAAATTTACGCTCAAGGGAGATTCAGATGTCTAACTGCCTCAGCAACTCTTATAACACTTATATAATGACACCTAATGATACTAATTGGCACAAGTATATCAAAGCAAAACAGGAGTGGGAGGCATTCAACCTTCAACAGACCATAAAGCAAGACCAGCGTCAAAGAACCAGTTACTACATATATGGTAGTAAAATAGGTAAGCTCTTAGCAAATCAGGTGAAATTACATACAGCGCCTAAACCAATTAAGGCTATTGTGGTGGATGGGATAAGAGTTACTGAGACAGAGGCAATCAAGAATGGCTTTGCTAATTTTTTTAAAAAACTATATGCAGCCCCTCAGATTCACACACAGAATAAAAAATGCTTCTGGGAAAAAATCTCACTCCCAAGGTTATCTCTAGACGAGGCAGAGGAACTTAACATACCCATAACAGCTATAGAGGTAACACAAGCCATCGATAAACTCAGTTTGGATAAAGCAGCTGGCCCCGATATGCTCCCGTCAGAATTTTATAAGATTCTTAAAGAGGAGATAAACATCCCATTGGTCAATTTATTCAATGACTATTTGTGTAATGGCAAGCTGCCCTCAGCATATTTTGCAGCATCTAAAATCATTTTAATTCCAAAAAAGAACAAAGATCCAGAACTTATTGACTCATACCGCCCTATCTCACTACTCAACACGGACTATAAAATATTCACAACCATTCTATCTAACAGACTTAAACGAATTCTTGGCTCGCTGATTCATGCGGACCAGGTCGGCTTCATGCTGAATAGGAACCCAGCCGCCAGTATTCGGAAAATTCTATTATTGTTAGACTTCTACCATATAGAAAAGGCACACAATTGTGAGGAAACGGCGATTTTGTCAGTCGATGCTCAAAAAGCATTCGACTCAATTATTTGGGACCATTTATTCTTTACTATGGAACAATTCGGTTTTAGGGACCATTTTCCTAAATGCATCCATGCTCTATATGCGAAGGCCTCTTCAGTACTTCTGGTCAATGGCTCTCCCACAGAAACCTTTGAGATTTTGACAGGGACGAGACAAGGGTGTCCAATCTCACCTTTACTGTTCAATTTAGCAATTGAACCTTTGGCACTGATGTTGAAACAATATTTACAAGGGATCCCTTTGGGAGACAAATATCTTAAACTACTTCTATACGCGGATGATCTGCTACTCTTTCTTAATAAGCCAAAATCAGAGATCCCAATAATTATAGATATAATTGCCAAATTCGGCACATTCTCAGGCTATAAAATAAACATCTCCAAATCTGACTTGCTATGGATAACCAGACCTAGGGGTACAGACTATACCCCACCTTTCAAGGTGGCAGATCAATATATTACATACCTAGGAATTAAAATTAGTACAGACCCGGCGGAATGGTATTTGCTGAACTACTCCCCTTTATTAAATAAAATTCAATTAGATCTTAAAAACTGGGCAAAGTTACCTCTATCACTGACGGCAAAAATCAATTTGATTAAAATGATTATATTACCTAAATTACTTTACACAATGCAAAATATTCCAATTCCCTTAACAAATGCAGATCTTAAACGCTTGGATAGTTCCATCAGGTCGTTTATTTGGGGTACGGGCAAGAGACGTATTACCCTACAGAAACTTTCGCTCCCTAGACAAAGTGGAGGTTTAGCACTTCCTAGTTTTTTGATCTACAATAAATTATGTTTGGCCAAGGTCACCATGGATTGGCTCACTGCTGGGTCATTTGTTGCTTCTTACGAAATTGAGCAAAATCTATTCACTCCATTTAACCTAGTGGCTTTGCTACACTGTCCTATTAAGGACTTACCATGCAAGGTTAAAACGAAACCTACAATAATGCACACTATTAACGCATGGCAATTCATTAGGACGTGTATGAAGGACACTCCACAAATCTCAGAATATGTACCCATTGTAGGGAATCCGTGCTTCACCCCAGGCATCAGGAACAAAGTTTTCAGCAGATGGTTCAGACTGGGTCTGAAACACTTAGTGCAATTTAGGGATCCAGAAACTACCGGGGTACACACTTTTGCAACTTTAAAAAATCACTATCGACTTAAAAACACTGACTTTTATGCTTATTTACAAGTGCGGCACTGGTATACTGAGACTACTAAAGACTCAGCTAGAGACCACCTACATCCAGGTATTAAAATGGGTCTTGCTCTGTTTAAGGCAGGCAAGCATGCAATTAGTTATTGGTATAGGATGTTGCTTCTCGAATCTGGAGAAGCGAATCTCTTAGATATTTACTCAAAATGGAATAGAGACATGCAAACTCTAGATCTTGATAAAATTAAACACAGCATAGTATTGGTGGAACGCGCTACTCTATCGGCGTCATGGCGAGAATCACATTTCAAACTTATAAACCGCATTCACATAACCCCGGCCAATCTAAATAGATGGCGTGGGAACTCATCTCACCTGTGCCCTCGATGCAGTTCTTCTGACGCCGACCTGGCCCACATGATCTGGCGATGTCCAAAGATCCAGCACTTCTGGCGTAAAATCCAATTTTGGTTGAATAGAGTACTCGATATCCAGATAGTTTTAGAATTACAACATGCTATCTTTCTAGTAGATCGGAACGATCTTGTAGAATATGTCCCTAACATTGAGCTAATAAATACTGTAATTCTGGGGGGGAGATACCTCATTTTGAAAAATTGGAAATCCAATAGAGCACCAACAATTAATAATCTAACCTACCTACTACACTCTCAATATATACTAGAACAGCTTGATAGTGTTAATAACGGAATAAGTCATCAATATAGATTTGAATGCAAGTGGCTAGATTTTATCAGAAGATACAGAAATAATTTAGACAACTAATTGAAAAACCCCTCCCCCCCCCTCTTCATTTTTCCCTTTTTTTTTTTTTTCTTTTTCTTTTCTCTTTCTTCTCCTTTTATTTTTTCTTCCCCTCCTGTCTCGCTCCTATTTCTCGGCTGCGCACCTCCCCCCCTCCTGGGGCCCAATCCCGTCTGTATAATAGGACTGGCTCGAACATGGCTAGAAGACACTAGTCGACAATTAAACTCGCTCAAATACTATTTGATACAGAAAATTCTTGGTAGCAATTCTAGGTTAAACATCGAACTAGCACAATGTAAAGCCAATCTTGTTCTGCTACTAGTGTTTTCTTTTTTTTCTTTTCTTTATATAACTAATGAGATTGATGTATCAACTATATCTAAGAATATTATTTGTTGCATATCTCTGAGGTAAAGATCTTTATGTTGTGAAAAGCTGCTTTCTCTATATTGGAATACCTTATATTTTAGTATCAATATTGTCTATGCTTAGAAGGTCCAGGAATGGCCTGTTGAGTGATACAGAAACTTTTCATTTTTGTTTGTTTCCATGTCATTTAATTGTTGACCATGATTATTTAACGCATAGATTGCGCCTCTTTAATTACCCTTTATGTATGTTACGTAATTGAAACTGTACGTTTTGGATGTACTAATTATTGTACTTTTTTTTTTTTTTTTTTTATAAATAGTTTTTATTGAGGTAAATCAAAAGGCATACAGCTTATGCATCATAACAAAGTGAATAACAATATAATACAGTACATAAACTACATAACATGGGGCGTATTACCGCCTCAATTGGTACACGTACCTCGTTTTTACAGAGGCCGTCAGTTAGGATCTTGCTAAACAATATAGAGCCTAGTGGCTCTTTTTAGTGAATATACAACTGGGACGGCTTTTGGGTTAACATATAGGATTGTTAGGACTATGTAGTAGGGGAATATTGCAGGCACAGTGAGGATGTACACGTATGGGGGTTTAGGTCATTGCACCGCGTATCTTGCGGGGGTCAAGGGAGGCCATAATAACGTCATCACTAGCTCCCTTGAGTGTCCCGTATCCGGCTTCCTCGTATAGCAGAATGTGGGGAAATGGCTGTAAAGGTATGGTGGTAGTGTCAAGTGTCAGATAGTCTAGTTGCGTACATTATGGGACATAAGAGTGTCCCATGGTTCCCCCATAAGGCAGAAATCAGTCAGTGTTTTGCGTTCTCCATATACATAATTTTCCATACTTCTGATGTAATTCATACAATCTACTACTCCTTGCCATCTGGGGGGTTGGCTTTTCTTCCAATTTCTGGCTACAAGTAGTTTGGTGGAGATGAGGATGTATATTAGTAGGTTTCGTTTAGCTCTAGGGAGCAGGTCCACTCCCAAGTGTAGTATCGCCAAGGCCGGGCTGACTGTCTCCACCAGCTCAAGGTCCTTACATAGGGCTTCCACCCTTTTCCAGAGACCTGACAGTTTTGGGCATGACCACCAAATGTGTGTCGGGGTGCCCCTCTCTCCACATTCTCGCCAGCACATGGGAGAGTGATCAGGGTAGAGCTTCTGCAGTTTAGTAGGTACTAAATGCCATCTTGTAAGTAGCTTAAAATAAAGCTCATACAGGGTGACACAATGGGTGGCCTTTTTGGTGATACTAATTGCTTCCTCCCAAGCCTCCAGTGGGTAGTTGAGTTGTAGGTCTTTCTCCCAGGCCTCCATGTGGATAGTTTTGGAGGGGATAGGGTCTCCCAGTAGGCACTGGTAATGTACCGAGAGAGGTTTATGGAGTTGAAGATTGGCCTTCCAGCGTAATTCCCATGGGGTAGGGTCTCTCAGCGCATCTTCTAAAAAGCCCCAAGAACGCATTAACGCTCGAAGGCGTAGAAGTGTGAAATGGAACCTCGGGGTTACAGAGGGTAGGGCCAACATGGCCGTATGGGTTTTTAACTTCTTATTATCATAGAAGTCTGCTAGAGAGTTCACTTCCGTGGTAGACCATGAGTTGGCAGGGATATCAGGCAAACCCATAAGGAGGCCTCTGATAGAATGTGTGGGTGAGGGGTGTGGGGCTATGAGTCTGTTATGTCTCAATTTCAGCCAGGTCTCCTGGCACCCCTTAACTATGTTATTAGGAATGCAAATTTTTGTCCGCCAATGTGGAGGGAACCACAGAAGGTCCTCCAGTTCCATCAGTGCCGGCAAGGATGCCCATTCTAGCTCCTTCCATCTGGTCTCTGGAAGGTCGTTACCCCACGCTGAGGCGTGGGTGACCATTGCTGCCTCATGGTACTTCCTCACGTTAGGGAGGCCCGCACCTCCTTTCTCTATGGGAGCTTGCAGTATGCGGGCTGCGACTCGTGGTCTCCTGTCACGCCAAGTGTAGGCATTAAAGAGAGTCTGGAACTTCCGGATCAAAGATACTGGAATTGGGATGGGAATACATCTAAACGCGTATGTGAGTCTGGGCAGGACCATCATTTTGAGAGCCGCTATTCTGCCAAACCATGAGATCTCACCATACCTATTGGTATTCAATTCGAGTGTGATCTCTCTCAGTAATTTCTCATAGTTTTCTCTTATAATGATCCGTTTGGAATGAGATAGAAATATGCCCAGATGTTTAATGCCCGTTCTGGACCAGTTGAAGGGATAAAGGAGCCGAATGCTGCGTTCCTCTTCAAAAGGGAGGTTGAGGGAATACACCTCAGTTTTACTAACATTTATTTTGTAATATGAGAGTTCGCCAAATTTCTGCAGTAGGCGGAACAATGGAGGAAGAGAATCTAGAGGGTCCGTGAGGAAGACCGTAAGGTCGTCCGCGAATAGAGCTAGTTTCTGAATGGTGTCATGGAGCTGAAGTCCCTGTATTTCGGGGCACTTCCTAATGGCTGCGCCTAGCGGTTCGATTGCCAGCACGAACAGTAGGGGAGACAGGGGGCACCCCTGTCTTGTCCCGTTCGTTATCCGTATCGTAGGGGAACAGAAACCCAAGCCCCTCACCACAGCTGTGGGGGATGAGTAAAGCGCCATGGTAGCTTTGATATAAGCATTAGGGTTCCCAAATGCCATCATGGTCTGAGTTAAATAGTCCCATCTCACTCTGTCAAACGCTTTTTCAGCGTCGAGTGACAGAGTGAGCATGGGTAGGCCTAGGTCCGCTACCTCTGAATATATGTTCAGGAGACGGCACGTATTATCAGAGCCTTGCCTATTGAGGACAAAACCTACTTGATCTAAGTGTATTAGTGTCTGGAGGTGTGTGTTTAGTCTGTTGGCGAGGATCTTGGCGTAGATCTTGGCGTCAACATTTATGAGGGAGATGGGCCTATAGCTAGAGCATAGCGATGGGTCCTTGCCCTCTTTGTGGATCGTAGTGATGTTAGCCTCCAGGAATTCCGGAAGGAACTCACCACGTTGGGCCACTCTATTGAAGAGACGAAGCAGAAATGGAGAGAGTGAGGAACTAAGGGTCTGATAGAAGGCGACAGTGAAGCCATCTGGTCCCGGGGCTTTGTGGGGTGCTAAATCAGCTATGGCCATGCTGACCTCCCTTAATGTAAACTGCTCTGCTAGTGCGGTCTTGGCATCAGCTGTCAGCATAGGTAGGTCTAGTCCCTCCAGGAACTGACGGATGTCATCTGGAGTGGCTTTAGTCGTCAGCTCAGCTGACGCGATGTTATAGAGGGAGGAGTAGTAGTCCGCGAAGGCTACTCCTATTGCTTTGGGGGAGTGGACCGGTCCCTTCTGGGTTGTGATAGAAGCTATCCTACTCTGCTGTGTGCGCTTTCTGAGTTTATTGGCTAACAGCCTGTCTGCCCTATTGCCTTTGTAATAGTATAGCTGCTTAAGTCTATGTAAACTGTCCTGCACTCGCAAGGTTTCTCTTCTGGCAATTTCATCTCTAATGCGGCCTATCTGTTGGGCTAATAGGGATTCGGGGCATGATTTGTTAGTAGCCTCTAAAGAATAAAGCTCCCCATAGAGCTTGGCTAAGGACTGGTATCCTGTCTTACGACGGTGAGCTAACGTCTTGATGAAGTATCCTCTCAAGAATGCCTTAAGGGCTGCCCAGACCATGTCTAGGGCAGTGGAGCCTGTGTCATTGTGTGTCAGAAAGTCAATTAATTCCCTGAGAAGTGAGGGTAGCTCTCTCTCAGTCAATAGTTGATCGGGGAGTTTCCAAGGGGGTCTACTAGTCAAGGTCTGTAATTCAGAGAAGTCTAAATAGACCATGTCATGGTCTGACCATGTGCATGGTTGGATAGTCGGATTTGTCATCTTATCTAAGGACCAGGAGTCACATATAACAAAGTCGATCCTCGAAGAGGAATTGTGTGCTTTGGAATAGTGTGTGAAATCTATAACAGTAGGGGCTAGACACCTCCATGCATCGTATAGACAATGCTGGAACATGAGTTTTCTGAAGGCGTTGGAGGTTGACGAGATATTTCTATCTGAGTGAGTAGTGAGGGGGGATCTCTTATCTCTATGTGGGTCCCATACCATGTTGAGGTCCCCCCCAATGATTAGGTGGCCTCTCTTTAGTTGGTCTACCCTGGCTAGAACCTGCCTTATAAAGGGGATCTGCTTTGTATTTGGTGCGTATACTGAGGCTAGGGTGTATTGAACGCCATTAAGTTTACAGATTAGTATGAGGAATCTACCTTCTGCATCTTTCTCTATGTGCTCTAATGTGTAGGTTAAATCTCTACTGAGTAGAATTGCCACTCCTCGTGTCTTCCCTGTGTTATTAGAGGCGCTTTCGCAGATAGGGTAATGTCGCGTGCCCTTAATGGTATTAGTTTCTCCTGACCAATGTGTCTCCTGGAGGAACAGGATGTGGATCTTGTGTGTACGGATATAATTTTGCAAGAGTTTCCTCTTCGTAGGGGAATTGAGTCCCTGCGCATTGAGAGTAGCTATTCTGATCGGTGCCATTACTAGGGTCAGTTAAGGACAAAGGGAGGGGTACAACCTGAGTGGAAGGCAAAGGGAACGTGGGGGCTGCTACTGAGGAGCCTGAAACAGTAGTCTGTCAAGCTGTGGTGCCTGCTATAGTCAAGAAGTCGGGTGTCCTGAATATTATTCTCATGAAAGAGTAATGAGAGGGTGAGGGAAAAAAAGTGTCAAGAATCACTTTCGCAATGAGTGTCTCTCCTGATGTCTATCAGGGGGACACAACTATTTTTGTGGGGCCGAGATGTGCAGAGGTCAGCCGTTGCCTCCGCCAAACCCAATAAACAATACTGCGTTTAGAATACAACATGAATATAACGTAACATACTTAAATAGATATGCAACATGTTAAACAGTAATAAACAAGAACATATAATAAAACTATCAAACCAGAGGGGGAATGTGCTCTGTCATCTGACCAAGTGACTCCTTAATAAAAGGTATTAGATATCTGTCAATTAGAGCTGTAGAAGTACCTGGCTTATAGTGTAGGACCTAGTCAAGAAGGGGATATGATTTTCTGGTTGGGTGAACAGCCTTACAGGGATGAGAAAGTGAAAGGTAGTTAAGTCTGTGTTAGTGAGCTGCTTCTGTGTAAGGTCGGAGGTTGTGGTTCTAATTAATTTATATATACTCTGGTCTTACTTCTCCTAGTGGTCATATTATAACTAGTGTCACCTATAATCGGGTGTAATTATATTGTTATTTAGGGGCAAGTCGGGTGTGGGTTTGCAGGGTGTAAGGGTCAGGAGGAAAGCCAGAAAATGTAGTGTTCAGTCAGCTGGTCAGATCTCTATCAGTGTATCCTGTTGTTAAGTAGTCAGAGCAAACATTTCAGAGTAATATGAGGAACATACTTAGAAAAAAAAACATAACTAGGGTGAGACATTACAGTGTATCCTTCATTCAATCAGCAATAAATATAGGGGTAATCATGTCTGATTATACTAGGTACTATCAATGCATATATTGTGTATATTGAGTGTTCTATGGTTAGATCGTTAACAGGGAGATCAAGCACAACTTGTATTTAGAACATAGCATCCAGTGAGGTTATCATTTCAACTACAAAACTATGGGAGTGTGGAAGTACATAGTTCATGTTAGCATGAAATCTGGATGTCTCACCCATCTTCATCTGTGGTCTTAGGTTCCTTTTGTGAAGCGTGCGTGGGAGAAGCCCACAAAAGTCTCTGGATCAATGCAAAACTGTATTAATAAAGCTGTAAACGGATTCCCTATGTATCTTCAGCTAAGGATAAATCCCTTGAGTCTAGGGGTCTTTTGGAAGTGGGTGCTGGCCGTTGTGGCAACGGTCTCCAGGTTGGTGCAGAGGCCCTAAGTCCGCTGTTCTCAGCAGGGCCAGGATCACGGTCCCCCGAGTCCCGTGGGAGCAGTTCCCATTTCAGCAAAAGTTCTCTGGCCTGTTGTGGCGTCGTGGCGAGGTATTGTTGGCTGTCTTTGGTGATGAACAGTCGAACTGGATAGCCCCATCTATATTTAAGGCCTTTATCTCTGAGAATCTTGGTATACGGATGGTAGTGCCTACGAATTTGGAGCGTGTGTGGGGAGAGGTCAGGGTAAATCTGCAGATCAGCATATTTATCTGGTAATGACTTTTCTCTTGCAAGAACTCGGATGAGCTTTTCTCGGAATGTGTAGTAGTGAAGCTTGGCTATTACATCACGGGGCTTCCCCTCATCTGCAGATCTAGGTCTGACCGCTCTATGTGCTCTGTCAATTAGAGTTTCATTACCCAGGTCAGCGCCCAGTGCTGCTTTGAACAGGTCTTGTAGGTAAGCATCTAGATCCTGCGGTTGAACAGTCTCTGGGATACCTTTAATTTGAATGTTATTGCGGCGTGACCTGTCTTCCAGGTCCGCTAACTTTAGTTCTAGGTCTGTTATTTGACCCGCCAAGCATTGGGAGTAACTTAAAAGATTTGTATGATCCACAGCAAGGTCTTCCTGCCTGCGCTCCAGCGCATCTGTTCGCTCTCCAATGCTGCCTATATCCTTTTTAAGGTCAGCATGGGATTTGTCGAATTTTCTTGACAGGGAATCATGGTGGGTTGCTAGTAGTGTTGTGATAGAGTCCATCAGGTTGTTAGGGGCACCTTCTATGGATGGCAATCTGGAAACTCTTTTTGTTAAGGTTTTGCCAGGTTGGGTGTCTGACAGGCTCCCAGTATCAGAACCATCGTCCTCAGATCTTGTATGAGTCATTCTGGTCGGGTGCTGAAAATGGTCAACGACCGTTCTTTTAGGGGTGGCGTGTGGTTTTTGCTTTCTTTTATGGAGTTGAGACATTATAGGCCTAGGCTCCTAAGTGTGGTCGTAAGCTGTTTTGCTTTCTGTGTTCTTGCTGTAGTGGGAATCCGTTTACTTCTAGTATGTTGGTTAGGTGCTCATCGGTTGGCGGGGTCGTGGGCTGTTGCTAAGGGGCTTACATGTTAATGTGTCTTAGAGCCTCTTAGTAAAAAGGAGAATGCTGCAAGTGGATAGCAGGGTCTCAGTTGTTATGGTAACATGGGAAGGTCTGCAGCCTTGCTTCTAAGTGTTTAATCTCTCTCCCAGGGAGTTGCCTCTGTAGGGCGATGTGGGACCAGGTATTTGGGTTATGACCCGCAGGCAGGAGGACCGGCGGGAAAGGGGGGAGAGAGATCAAAATTTCAAATATACAACAGTGTCAGCGGACCCTCAGCAGGGGAGAAGGAGAGTGGGTATGACCCGTGGGTACGTGGGCCAACAGGAGAGGGAGAGGAGAGCCTTGTTATCTGATAGGAGATATTCTTATATCATTAACTGTAGTAAATCACACGGGGAATATGATCCACTATTGCCTTTATTAATATACTATATGGACCTCAGCAATTATGATGAGGCATCCCTTTAATTATGAGCTTGATTGTAGATCCTCCCTTAATGCACAGTTTATTTCTGTATCTTTTTTTTGTGGTGCAATCCTGATGACATAGAATACTGCAGTTCAAATGAAAAAGACAGTCTTTTTTGTTGTGTATAAATCAATCGTGATGATAGATATTACTAAAAGGAGGATATATGTATGTTCTTGTCAGTGTATTTCACAATCAGCTATTGCTGTTTTAGAATCCCACATGGGGCAGGTAAGCTTTGCAGCAACCGCCTCCTCAATCTGCCTGTACTTTCTTCTCCTCAATTCATAGGAAAACTGATGAAATTATATACTGTCAGTAACCACTTAAAGCACAGTCTCTAGCAGTAATTGGTAAAGTGTGAAAGCCTTAAGTTGCCGTGCTGTAATATTAAGCTCAAGTCTCTCTTATATATTCTGGTGGTAGTAAGGAAAATAGCTGTCCCTGTTGGCCACTTGTAGGCCTCAAAGTCCAATGAGGGAGCACAATAGGCTTAGTATAAGGATTATTAATATGGCCAATATACAGTGGTTATATAACGGTCTTACCCTCCATGTAGTTCTGAGGATTAGTAGCCATTGATCTTCCTGGGCCAGTGCCGGTTATATATTTTCCCGTTTTTCTCCCCCGGACAACCTGAGATGTGGAAAGATGGCGGATGTTCGCGCCAGAGTTGAAGTGGCGCATCTGCAGGCTAACGGGCCTTACTTGCGGCTGCACTGTGTCACTACTGATCGTCAAGCTCAGCCAATATCTCCGATTAACGGCTAGCACTGGGGCCTGTGGATTGATCCGGTAAGTCGTGGTCAAGGATGCAAGTGACCGCCGAAATATTCGGCAACTGGAGTACCTCTAGCCTCTGATAGTCACGATGCTGGTTGCAGGTAGATGGTGTCCTAGCACTCCGGAGCGGAGCCCCGACCCTCCGGAGTGAAGTTGAGCCACAAAACTAGTCCTCAGTGGTGTGGAGAGCTCACACAGATTAGCCGCTCCGGAAAGCAAAATAAAATGCGCAACACGCTAGCTCCGTTCACTAGTCAGATAAAGTTGCACGGAATCCTCAGTTAGATCTTTCTGATGTCTCAGACTGTCCTAGGAACAGGAAATCTACTATTTATCTTGTAGATATGAGTTTTTAGCTTTGATTTTAAGTAGTTTTAGGCAAAAAAGAGAGGAGCTCTCATACAACACGTCCTCTCACTCTGGCAGTCAACTCCGCCCCCCTAATTATTGTACTTGTCTACTCTTTCTTGAAAAATTTAATGAAAAAGAGAAATAAAAAAAAAACATTCAAAAACAGCAAATAACATAAAAAATGTTATGCAAGTTTTATTGATGAATTTAAGTGTACATTACAAGTCATTACAAGTCAAATGAGACACTGATTTGCACACAATTGATCACAATTGAGGAGGCTCACTGAGAAGGAATGTCCCTAGTGGTGTTCTTCTATAAGTTGGCAGATAAATGCCCGCAGATGCACTCCCCCAGCAAAAGTGGGAGTAAAGAAGAGTCCAGTACAAGAAGAGAATACTAAAGAGCCTCGTATATGGCTTGCATAATGTTTAACAATTTTAAATATAAATAAAGTATACATCCTGTTTTGCTAAATAAAATTATCTGTTGTCTTCTTCATGGGGTGTTGAGACACCAGGCTGAAATTGCCCGGAAGTAGGTATAAAAAGGCAGGTGAGGAGGAGTGTGGGAAAGGAAAAAAACTTGTGGGAATGGGGAGGGAAAATGTGTACTCTCCTCAGGGAGGAGTGGAGAAGACTAAATGTTTTGGGTGTGGATCACGACAAGCTTATGGTAGCAGCAATTGGAAAAGAGAGAGGTGTGACCTCCCACAGCAGGGGCATAATCTCATGAAGGTCAGGTTTTCCTATTCTGAGGTAGTGATATCTTTCTAATTGTAAGAGATTAGTGACATGACTCTTCCACTCCAGAAGGTATAGGCTTAGTGACAATTTCCAATGTCGAGCAATCATTTCTTTGGCCCTGTTAAGTATTACGATAAAGAGTGATCTTTTGGCTTTGTCATTGATTTTTGGGAGGTTGTGATAAAACAAAAGGTCAGGCTCGGGAAGGAGTGTTAGTCACAATATTGTATTTATTTCTGCAAAGACCTCCCTCCAGAACCCTTTGAGAATGGGACAACTCCACCAGATATGGAGCATAGTTCCTTCCTCCCCACGCCCCCTCCAGCATTTTCCACTAACATTTGGATAGATTTTTTTTAACCTTTGGGGTGTCAAGTACCATCTGCTTAAAATGTTATATTAGGAATCCTATTTTTTAGCTGAAATTGAAGCTTTTTTTGTTAGGTCAAACATTTTATTCCAGTGTTTAGGATCTATCTCGTGTTCCAATTCCCTGAGCCATCCATATAAATATAATTTGGGAGGTTTTTGTGGATATAATTCATAGGAACTTTGAAAATGTATATACATGTGTTACGGTACCAACAGTGTACCAAGGGTTAATACCAGGGAACAACGTCCTGCATAGGGAATCAGCAATTCACAAACCAGCCAGTTTTCAGGTTTAAACAGAATATCTGCTTTATTTGAAGGCAGCACACAGATTTATACACCCTGGCTTCAGGTTACAAAGGGCATTGGTTTAACAGTAAAGCAAACATATGAACAATGCATCAAACAATTGTCTATTCACAGGTAAAACAGATTAACATATTAAGTTAATTAACTAGGGAAGAACGTTTACTCAGACAATCTGATGTTGGGCAGTCTAGTTAACATAATCACACAAGGACACAATCAGTTTACCCAGACAGACTCCTGAGACACAATCAGATCTTAAACATACATAGAATACATCTTATTACTGAATATAGGAACAGTTCTTATTAGCTATAAAGTCTTTTATGCCCACTTTGCTTATAGAGTCACAATTGCTCCCACAAGGGGCACTCACACCCTGTACCCATCCTGTATTTATGGATACAGGGTGACATAGACATAAGACAGAGGTATGAAAGTACATGGGGTGTCCAGCATATAAAATTCCATATTTCCATGCAGTCTCTGGGTATCCTTAAGCCCATGTACCTCCAGCCCAAAGAATGTTCCATAACAGGCCCTCCAATGTACAGTGGCGAGATTGGTTTTGTCACATCTCTCCCCTTTTCCAAACAGACTAACAGGGTATCTGACCTCCTGCCGGTCAGTGCCCTGGTTAGTCCAGCAACCCACCCATAAAACACAATTAGTAGTACAGCCCACCCACAATAAATGGTTACTACACCTGAGTACGGGGAAAACTTGTCCATGTCCAGGTGCCTCACCACAGCTGTGTGGGGGACTGGTACGCTGAATTGGTGGGTTGCGAGGTGGGCAGAGACCAGCTGTACTCTGCCCGGGTGCCAGCACTACCATGGAAGTAGCCTGGTGGGAGCCTGGTTGCTGGAGGGGAAGACCGACTGTCTCCCCTTCGGATACATAGCTGTGCTGCTGGAGGGGGAGACCAATCGTCTCCCCTTTGGCTAAACAGCCGTGTTGCTGGGGGACAGGACCATCAAACTCCTCTCCCTCTGGTTTGTCATGCTCGGCTGTCCAGGGTATATACTGTGGCATATACCACCAGAGCGCCTGGTAGGCATGTCAGTTTGCTGGGACAATCCATCTGTATTCCCGTTATGAGAGAGAATTCCTGTCCATACAAACAAGGGTTCAAATTCCTCAGTGCCCAGACCAGGGCCAAACAGTCCTTCAAAATCCCATCAGCTTCTTTACGAGTTTTCTGTACCTGCTCTTTATAGGTATCCACAATCCCTTCATACTGACATAGGGTGCCCTTGAGTTGCTGCACCTCACTATGAGCCAGCGTCAGCTTCTCCTCCAGTGTCACTAAGTTTGTCTTTAATGTTTCATGTTCCACTCTCAAGCTGGTGTTTTCTGCAGTCTGTCGGTGCAGCTTGTCTAGCAGAGATTCCTGTTCTAAACGTGCTTTTTCCTCTGCGCTCCTCTTCTCCTTCATCAGCGCATTGTAACGGGACCTCCACATATCAATAGCGGATAGAGATTTACTGAGCTCAGCGTCCTGGGGCTTAGCAGCAGGTGGGTCAGTCTCTGCTGCACGGATCTGGGCACGGGTAGTCACAGAGTTAACATCAGCGGGACCCATAGGAGCGTAGGCAGAAACAAGGGGGGCCAAGTCATTTCCAAGAAGAACATCAGCAGGTAAGTCCTTCTTGACCCCCACATTCACAGGTCTAGCGCCCACTCCCCAATCCAAATGTACCCTGGCAACAGGTAGGCTGAACACATCGCCCCCTGCTACCCTCACAGCCACAGTGTCTCCAGTGTACTGTTTCTCAGACACCAAGTTCTTTTGAAGCAAGGTCATGGTAGCACCAGTATCCCGTAGACCACTGACCTTCTTCCCATTCACTTTAACCAGTTGCCGGTTATTCCGGTGGGCAGCTTGCACAAGGTCTGCCTCATGTAGGATGCTCCAGCATTCTTGCGCCTCTACGTAGCGGGCCGCAGGCTGAGGATTACGTGGGATTCCGCCGGCGGGTCTTCTCCAGGACTGCGCTTGGTTCGCTGCGTTTAGGGGACACTCTGGTCTTTTGTGCCCTAGTTGCTTACATCTAAAGCACCGAATAGGTTGTGAGTAGCCCCGCGAATTGAACAGGGCTCTCTGAGGGTAGTTTGTGGCCGGAGGCCGTGTGGTATAGCGGTGCGCCGGGGTTTGGTAACTGGCAGCTGCTGGGGTGACTGGGGGTCTGTACTCCACTCTAGCAGGGGGCTTAGTGGTAGCAATGTCCAGTTTGCGGGCATCCGTATACTCATCTGCCAAGCGAGCCGCTTCCTGCAGGGTGGAGGGTTTACGGTCCCGAACCCACTCTCGAACTCCTGCGGGTAATTTGTCGAAGCAATGTTCCAACAGGAATAGCTGCAGCACCTCTTCCCCAGATATGGCTTGGCACCCCGCTATCCAGTGAGCTGCTGTGCGGTGCACCTTACATGCCCACTCAAGGTAGGAATCTCCAGCTAATTTAACAGTGTCTCTGAACCGTCTCCGGTATGCCTCCGGTGTAACCGCATACCTGGAGAGCAGAGCCTCTTTTACAGTATTATAATCCCTGACTTCCTCATCTGGAATGGCCCGAAAAGCCTCTCTGGCCCGGCCGGATAATTTTCCAGATAATATCGTGACCCAGTCCTCTGCGGGTGCCTTGTGTAGTGCACATTGCCTCTCAAAATCCGCAAGGTACCCATCAATCTCTCCTTCTGTTTCCAGGAAGTTTTTAAAAGCTGCAAAATTTACTTTTCTCTTTTCCATCTTAGTCAGTATTGTAATAATCCCCCTCTTCCTGAGGTTACTGGCTTGTGTAGTTGCTCTTCTGGGCGATAAGGTTCATTCCGTCGCTGCCACCAATGTTACGGTACCAACAGTGTACCAAGGGTTAATACCAGGGAACAACGTCCTGCATAGGGAATCAGCAATTCACAAACCAGCCAGTTTTCAGGTTTAAACAGAATATCTGCTTTATTTGAAGGCAGCACACAGATTTATACACCCTGGCTTCAGGTTACAAAGGGCATTGGTTTAACAGTAAAGCAAACATATGAACAATGCATCAAACAATTGTCTATTCACAGGTAAAACAGATTAACATATTAAGTTAATTAACTAGGGAAGAACGTTTACTCAGACAATCTGATGTTGGGCAGTCTAGTTAACATAATCACACAAGGACACAATCAGTTTACCCAGACAGACTCCTGAGACACAATCAGATCTTAAACATACATAGAATACATCTTATTACTGAATATAGGAACAGTTCTTATTAGCTATAAAGTCTTTTATGCCCACTTTGCTTATAGAGTCACAATTGCTCCCACAAGGGGCACTCACACCCTGTACCCATCCTGTATTTATGGATACAGGGTGACATAGACATAAGACAGAGGTATGAAAGTACATGGGGTGTCCAGCATATAAAATTCCATATTTCCATGCAGTCTCTGGGTATCCTTAAGCCCATGTACCTCCAGCCCAAAGAATGTTCCATAACAGGCCCTCCAATGTACAGTGGCGAGATTGGTTTTGTCACAACATGCATTTTTGCCTTTCTGTTTTCTGTAATCATGTAGGAATTGTGTAATTATTATATTCTCTATTATGTGTTTGAATCTCTGATGATATGTTTGTATATATATTATTTTTTTCACTATTATATATAATGAATGGATTTTGGGCATGATAGAGTTAATTTACTTATATGTATTTAGCGCTCCCTTGTGGGGACTGTGTATAAATTGAGGTTTTTGAACAGTGTGAAATTAGCTTGACAATGGGATTACTCCCGAAATGTTGCTCTGCTATTCCCTGTGTGTGTTTTAAAATAAACTCCTTTTTTGCAGCCACCTCTGGACTTTTTTTTTTAGGTTTTTGTGACCGTCAGACTGAACTAGGCAATAGATTAAATTGATAAGGTGTTTTGGAATATGTGGGGAAGCACAACGTTTTTCATATGGAATCAGTGGTCTGTCCAAAGTGGGTTTTCTTTTGTGTGTGAGAAGGAAGTGTGATATTTGGGCATAATGATACCATGATGTGAAGAATAGTGGATTTCGTTCCTTGAGCTCCAGTTGTGTTTTAGGTTTGCCCTGGTCTATAGCATTGTAAATAGCAGTATTGTTTAGAGGAAATGGTGGTTTTGCTGTGTTGGTGGGAGCCTGTATTCCAATAACTGGATTTTCCCTTACTGGCATTAGAGAGGAGCAAGGGGTGGAAATGTGACTGTGCATGGTGGTGAGTTTATCCCACTCATGAAAGACTTCTTTCATCAATGGGTAGTGGGTAATCAAGCCTTGGCGATGTATGAAAGGAATCCAAGCCAAGGCACCAACATTCCCCCTACACAGAATGTCGGCGTCAAGTCTAACCCATGCCTTGTGGGAAGGATAGTGGCTCCATTCAACCAGCCATTGATTTAGGATTACCTGTCTATATATATGTTTTTTTTATTCTATACTTTAAACCCTGCCAGATGTATATTTCTATCACCTTTTGTATATGTTGGAGATAAGGAGAGGAGGGCGACAGAGGAAGAGTCTGCAGGACATCTTTACTACATTTATCCTTCCTAGCCATGATATTGTCTTATTCCTCCAACTTGAAAAATCCTTAATTATGTCCTCCTTAAGTTTCTTGTAGTTGGAGTCAACTAAATCTTTGATGTGGGGCTAAGTGACAAGTCCCAGATAACAAAGCTCACTATGAACAAACTTGATAGGACATGATCCTCTGAGTTTAGTAAGGTTAGATTGGGGCTCCGACCTTTTAAGAAGCTAGCTCTGATTTATTCAAACTAAGGTGAAAATTAGACACTGAGACATAATTTTTAAATTCCTCTATGACCTCTGGTAGGAACTCTGTAATGTTAGTCAACGTAAACGGAACATTGTCTGCATAAATAGCCAATTTATATTCTTTATTCTGAACCATGATTCCTTCTTTTTGGGGGTTAGACCAGATTTTACAGGCTAAGACCTCAATAGTCAGGGCAAACAAGAAGGGGGATAGAGGACAACTCTGTCTTGTGCCATTTGTGATTGTAAAGGAGTCCGATAGCATACCATTGACATGTACTTTGGCATTGGGGGAAGAGTAAAGTGAGAATACCATGTTCACGAACTTGGAACCAAAATTAATTTCGATAATGTGGAGTGCAAACGTGATAGTGTTATCTTAGCTTCTCTATTCAAGATGAATACCATTTGGCCAATGGCCAGGTGAGATAAGTTTGGGCAGAAATTTATTAAGTCTATTGGTAAGTAATTTGGCAAGAATTTTAATATTTGTGTTGAGCAAGAAAATAAAGTGGAAATTTTCAGGCTATGTAGAGGGTTTGCCGGATGTAGGGATCACTGTAATATTGGCCTCTAACATTGAGGAGAGTAGGAAGGCCGACTCAGGTAATTGATTGAAAATTTCTTAGAGATGGAGGCGCTAAGATTTGGGCAAAGATTTTATAGTATTTAGAGACCAGCCCATCAGGGTCAGGGCATTCTCCTGAAGGAAGATCTTTAATAGTGTTAAAGGGACAGTCAATACCAGAATTTTTGTTGTTTAAAAAGATCGATAATTTCTTTATTACCCATTCCTCAGTTTTGTATTACGAACACAGTTATAATAATAAATGTTTTACCTCTGTGATTACCTTGTATTGAAGCCTCTGAAAACTGACCCCTTAATTTCAGTTATTTTGACAGACTTGCATTTTTGACAATTAGCGCTGACTCCTAGGTAACTTCATGTGCATGAGCTCAATGTTATCTATATGACACACATGAACTAACACCATCTAGATGTGAAAAACTGTCAAAATGCATTAACATAAGAGGCAGCTTTCAAGGTCTAAGAAATTAGCATATGAGCCTTGTTTAGCTTCCAACTAAGAATACCAAGAGAACAAAGCAAAATTGGTGATAAAAGTAAATTGGAAAGTTGTTTAAAATGGCATGTCCTATGAATCATGAAAGTTTATTTTGGACTTGACTGTCCCTTTAAGGATCTCAGTAATTGTGAATGGGGATTCAAAAGAGGCTGTGTCATCAGCAGAAAAGGCTGGGAGATCAGCAGTGGAAGATATTTGCGTAGGAGGGTCAGTTGGGACAGGTCAGGGGCTTAGGTGTCATTAAGGTCATGTATATAAGCTTTAAGTTTCCGATGAGTGAGAGCAGGAGCCAAAAGTCTGCCCGCTTTGGCACCTTGCTTAAAAAATCTTTGTTTCAGCAAAAATGCTTTTCTTTGATATTCTTCCTGTAAGTAGTGCGTCAGGTTAGTTTTGGCTTGTTCTAGTGTCGTAGTGTCCCGAGGGGTGTGATTTATGTAGTATATAAACAGTAGCTGTGATGAGTCCTCTGTGTGGGGTGCTAGATTGGTGTAGAAAGAGACTTGCAAACAATATATACCAAGTATATATAGTATATATAGGACCTTGTGTGCTATATACCGGATGTGAAAGGTATTGTTTACTGAATACCGGATCTTGAAAATTTATGGTCCGGTAGTATTCCTAAATAGTGACCAGTGTGTGTGCATAGATATATAAGGATATAGAATATATGTAAATGATCCGTAGTGCTTCCAATAAAAAAAAGGGGAAAAAATAGAAAAAATGTGGTGTGATGGTGTTAGTCCATCATAACTAAATAATGATGATAGACATATAAAAAATGATGATAAAAAATTATTTCAATCCAAAAATGCCAAAATAAGTGTCATATGTTGCTTAAAAATCACTTGAACGATTAAAACAAAAACCCAATATATCCAAGTGTGAGTGTCTAAGTTCAAACAAAAAAAACAGGTATGATGTGATCAACAAAAAACAGTGTTTACTATGATGTCCTTGTTAAAAGTATATAGTGCTTGATAGATGCTTGCTAGATGTGAGTATCACCAAGGTAGTTTTGATTGTAGTGAATATCACAGGAATTGTGAAGACATGTGTCTAACAAAGAGGACTTGAATACAAATACGATCCTTCCTGAAGAAACAGAAAAGGTATATGGTGCAGATTGTATAACAATAAAAAACAGCTAGAATAAGGCTTACCAGTGTCTACGCGTTTCGGCCTATGCTAGGCCTTTCTCAAGACTGGTTTATGGTTTATAGATAAGTGCCTTATATAGGGTGTTTTGACCTTTGATTAAATCGTGTTTTACTTCCGGTTTCTAATCTTCCGGTATAGCCGTTTGTTAAAAATGTATCTTATTTTGCTCATTTAGTGGTTCTTAATAAAACCACTTACAACGAATTATGTCTACATATATTTTTCTAAGACATGGTATTCCTAAAGTTTTCAAATCTGAGTTTATAAATCATTTCTCCGATTTTGTCGTGACGTCACTTCCGGTGAGAGTTTCGTTAAACGCTTAATGTTAGCGATCAAGGACGATTTATACATATTTGTAAGTGTTTTTTCAAAAAATTCATTACTAGATAGTAAATATTTGGAATCTATATGACTCTAAAAATAAAGAATGTTTTAGGGGAGTGTTGTTGTTTACTCCCTTGTGTTCCGTATCAGGTTAACTCTGATTGGTCGTGACATCACGGGTTGGAGCGCCTTGGTTGGGCTAAACACATTGGTCTAGACTTAGCTCATTGGCCGATTTGGGGGTGTTGTCAATATCCTATATCTTCATTAATTTCCAACGTAAATAAATATCGGGTACTTTCGGCATAAATCTTAATTGCTAATTTCATATGCCCTAGATGGTATCTTTCTTCTAAGTATAAAAAATGGAGGAATAATCTGTGTAGTTGAGTGGGATAAGGGTGTTCAATGGGTCCGTTATATTGAGATGGTATTATGTTTGTCATGCTGCGAGTGAATCGATATATTTTTCAATGTAATAACGTACATATATGGATCAATCGTGTGAGCCAATATATGACTATAAAAAATGTCAATATAATATGAATAAAATAGTGATATTTTATACTTTCCTTACTGATGTTTATAAACCTTGCTTATTTAAGCATACTGGTATTGGAACTTTGTGCTGTGTTTTGTCTATAGTATCTAAGAGTTAGAGATCATAAAACTTGTACATAGGGACATGACTTTAGTCTAGTGGCTGTTGTAGGGATATTATTGATATGTCACTTGTAATATACTATTTGTGTGGTTCTATCTCGAACCATATAAGAAAATATTGCAACTAGATTACTAATTGAAACTAGCCGCTATTAAATGTACATAGAGACCTAAATGTGAAGACCCCAGGGTCTAACTGGATATTTGTTAACGGGAGTGTATACTCCTATTAGTGGAGGTATTGTCACTATTGAGATCACCTATATGGCTTAATACATATCTTGTGGGATATTATAACCACCTATATGACTTAATGTATATCTTGTGGGATATTACATATCCAGAGGATATCGATTAATATGCAATGTGTGTTATAACCAAAAGAGATATATTTCAATGTCATATTATTTGGCAGGAAGGTCATGATATTCTACCTTAATTTGTATTTGAAGATACTGCAAATAAAACCAGTGTTCTTGGAGCTAATATATGTGTATAATCTCTTATTGTTAAGGGTGTTTATAGCTGTTTGGGCAAAATAATGGGGACATGTGTCATACTCATAGGAAGGGAATTCTAGAGTTGGATTTATTATTCGAGTTTGAGATAAAATTTCACCTCTTGACGAATCTATGATTAGATTCGTATAGAACAACATATTAGCCTGGGGAGTAGTCTCTCCAGAGGATATTTTTAGATGAAATGATCTGTTTATTCTTATCTGTGGTGTTAAAGAGACAATGGAAGTTCTTGAATAAGCTGTTGTATTCTTTCATATTCATAGAGATCTGTGTCTTGATTTTCAGTCTGTGTTTGCATATGTGGGGGGAATTGTATAACCGGACACTTTAGATTTAGGTCATGTTGAATAGATGAGAAAGATCTTCTTTGTTGTTAAGACCTTTGGGGAAAAGGCAGTCTAGGGTAAAGATCCACCTAGATTCTGTGGCTAGCAACTTTTTCTCATAATTGCCGCCCCTCCAGTCTTTTTTGATTTTTTGTATCCCCAAGTAGAAAAGGTCTTTCGTGTTTCCCTTGTGTGTTGTGGTGAAGTGTCTGTATAATGCAGTATCCATGCTCAATTTTTCTATTAGTAGCAAATGTTCCCGGATTCTGTCCCTCAGGGGTCTTGAAGTTTGACCAATATATTGTAACCCACAGGAACATTGTAATAGGTATATTGTGCCTTTATCCTGACACCTTATGATCTCATGAATCTTATGAGTTTCTTTCGTGTGTTGGCAGGTGAAATTTGTTGATTTTCTCCCATGTTTGCAAGCTTTGCAAGATAAGCATGGAAAAAAAACGTGATTTTCTTCCCAAATACATCTTTTATTTCTGGGTTTCTTTTCTTCTGGATGCTTGGTGCCAGATGACTTCTCAAGTTTTTTGCTTTCCTATAGATGAAGCGGGGTTTGTCTGGAAGCTTGTCCCCAATCACATCATCTTCCTTTAACAAATCCCAATGCTTCCTGAAGATGTTTTCTATGATGTTTCTGTTGGCACTATATTTAGTGATCATTGGAACATTTAGTGTCAATTCTTCTTCTTCCATCCTGGTTTTCCTTTTTCTATATTTGGTCATTTCCATTCTTTCCATATTTCCAACTTCTTCTTTTTTCTGGTTCAACATTGTCTCATTATATCCTCTATCCATGAACTTTTTCTTTATATGTTCAGATTGTTCTTCCCATTTCTCCTGCGTGGAACAGTTTTTCCTTATCCGCATTAACTGCCCCTTTGGGATGTTATTCTTCCAGTTTGGATGGTGGCAACTGGTCTCGTGGATGTAATTGTTACCATCTACTTTTTTGAAATGCGTTGATGTTTAAATTTTTCCTTTGTTAATCTTGAGGTTAAGGTCTAGGAAGGTTATTTCCACAGTACTCCATTCGTAGGTGAATTGTAAGTTGTTTAGATTTTGATTCATGACCTTGAATGTAAAGTCTAGGTCGGTTTTGGTGCCCTTCCAGATTATGAGTATGTCATCTATGTAGCGTCGGTAGAGGACCAGGTCCGCGCTAGCTGGGCAGGAGTCCCAAAAGACATTTTCCCACCTGCCCATATACAAGTTGGCATAACTTGGCGCGAACCTGGTCCCCATAGCCGTACCGCAAATTTGTTGAAAATACCTTCCATTGCTGGAGAAATAATTATGGTTCAGGATGTATCTGATACTTTCTAGAATGAAGTCCCTATGTTCTTCTGGGATTTCGGAGTCTTTTTCAAGAAATGTTTCAACTGCTTCTATCCCTTTGTCATGTGGGATACAGGTATATAGCGACGTGACATCGCACGTTGCCATAATGTATTCTTCTTCCCAACTGATCTCATCTAGGAGATTCAAAACCTCGGTGGAATCTCTGAGGTATGATGGAAGCTGTCTCACATATTTTTGTAGCATTAGATCCACATATTCAGATAAATTGCTACAAAGCGAGCCAATCCCCGATATAATCGGTCGTCCAGGTGGTAATTGAAGGGATTTATGAATTTTTGGTAAGTGATATATCACTGGAGTGATTGGATTACTGACATTGATATAATTGAACTCCTTCTCATTTAAAATCCCTAATTGCCTAGCTTCTTCTAATAGGACCACGAGTTCTTTTCTGAATCTTTCGATGGGGTTTGTAGACAATTCTTTATATGTGTTTTGGTCACTAAGGATTATTTGGTTCTCCTGTCTGTAATCCACTTCATTCATGATCACAATTCCACCGCCTTTGTCTGCGGGTTTGATGATAAGATTGTGATTATTCTCCAGATTTTTAATTATATTGGTCTGCTGATTGGTCAGGTTATGTCTTCTGATCTTTAACTGTTTGGACCTGATGTCCTTTAGCTCTTTGACCACTATCGTCTCAAAGGCCTCAATGGCTGTTCCTTTGCTTTGGATAGGATAAAAGACTGATTTTGGTCTTAATTCTGTGTGTTTATAGGCATCACTTAAGTTTGTACCATCTCTTGTTGCCCATGTTGTTCCGTCCGTAGATGCTTTGGAAAAGAACCTTTTCAGGGTCAATTTCCTAACGAATTCCTTTGTATTCACAAAGGTATCGAATTTGTCCATACTTTTAGTTGGTGCAAAGGAGAGTCCCAATTCCAGAACCGAATGTTCTTCTTTAGTTAGTCTGTGGGAACTTAGATTGAAAAACAATGGTATATTCAATCTAAGTTCCCACAGACTAACTAAAGAAAAACATTCGGTTCTGGAATTGGGACTCTCCTTTGCACCAACTAAAAGTATGGACAAATTCGATACCTTTGTGAATACAAAGGAATTCGTTAGGAAATTGACCCTGAAAAGGTTCTTTTCCAAAGCATCTACAGACGGAACAACATGGGCAACAAGGGATGGTACAAACTTAAGTGATGCCTATAAACACACAGAATTAAGACCAAAATCAGTCTTTTATCCTATCCAAAGCAAAGGAACAGCCATTGAGGCCTTTGAGACGATAGTGGTCAAAGAGCTAAAGGACATCAGGTCCAAACAGTTAAAGATCAGAAGACATAACCTGACCAATCAGCAGACCAATATAATTAAAAATCTGGAGAATAATCACAATCTTATCATCAAACCCGCAGACAAAGGTGGTGGAATTGTGATCATGAATGAAGTGGATTACAGACAGGAGAACCAAAGAATCCTTAGTGACCAAAACACATATAAAGAATTGTCTACAAACCCCATCGAAAGATTCAGAAAAGAACTTGTGGTCCTATTAGAAGAAGCTAGGCAATTAGGGATTTTAAATGAGAAGGAGTTCAATTATATCAATGTCAGTAATCCAATCACTCCAGTGATATATCACTTACCAAAAATTCATAAATCCCTTCAATTACCACCTGGACGACCGATTATATCGGGGATTGGCTCGCTTTGTAGCAATTTATCTGAATATGTGGATCTAAAGCTACAAAAATATGTTAGACAGCTTCCATCATACCTCAGAGATTCCACCGAGGTTTTGAATCTCCTAGATGAGATCAGTTGGGAAGAAGGATACATTATGGCAACGTGCGACGTCACGTCGCTATATACCTGTATCCCACATGACAAAGGGATAGAAGCAGTTGAAACATTTCTTGAAAAAGACTCAGAAATCCCAGAAGAACATAGGGACTTCATTCTAGAAATTATCAGATATATCCTGAACCATAATTATTTCTCCAGCAATGGAAGGTATTTTCAACAAATTTGCGGTACGGCTATGGGGACCAGGTTCGCGCCAAGTTATGCCAACTTGTATATGGGCAGGTGGGAAAATGTCTTTTGGGACTCCTGCCCAGCTAGCGCAGACCTGGTCCTCTACCGACGCTACATAGATGACATACTCATAATCTGGAAGGGCACCAAAACCGACCTAGACTTTACATTCGAGGTCATGAATCAAAATCTAAACAACTTACAATTCACCTACGAATGGAGTACTGTGGAAATAACCTTCCTAGACCTTAACATCAAGATTAACAAAGGAAAAATTGAAACATCAACGCATTTCAAAAAAGTAGATGGTAACAATTACATCCACGAGACCAGTTGCCACCATCCAAACTGGAAGAATAACATCCCAAAGGGGCAGTTAATGCGGATAAGGAAAAACTGTTCCACACAGGAGAAATGGGAAGAACAATCTGAACATATAAAGAAAAAGTTCATGGATAGAGGATATAATGAGACAATGTTGAACCAGAAAAAAGAAGAAGTTGGAAATATGGAAAGAATGGAAATGACCAAATATAGAAAAAGGAAAACCAGGATGGAAGAAGAAGAATTGACGCTAAATGTTCCAATGATCACTAAATATAGTGCCAACAGAAACATCATAGAAAACATCTTCAGGAAGCATTGAGATTTGTTAAAGGAAGATGATGTGATTGGGGACAAGCTTCCAGACAAACCCCGCTTCATCTATAGGAAAGCAAAAAACTTGAGAAGTCATCTGGCACCAAGCATCCAGAAGAAAAGAAACCCAGAAATTTGTATTGGGAAGAAAATCACGGGTTTTTTTCCATGCTTATCTTGCAAAGCTTGCAAACATGGGAGAAAATCGACAAATTTCACCTGCCAACACACGAAAGAAACTCATAAGATTCATGAGATCATAAGGTGTCAGGATAAAGGCACAATATACCTATTACAATGTTCCTGTGGGTTACAATATATTGGTCAAACTTCAAGACCCCTGAGGGACAGAATCCGGGAACATTTGCTACTAATAGAAAAATTGAGCATGGATACTGCATTATACAGACACTTCACCACAACACACAAGGGAAACACGAAAGACCTTTTCTACTTGGGGATACAAAAAGTCAAAAAAGACTGGAGGGGCGGCAATTATGAGAAAAAGTTGCTAGCCACAGAATCTAGGTGGATCTTTACCCTAGACTGCCTTTTCCCCAAAGGTCTTAACAACAAAGAAGATCTTTCTCATCTATTCAACATGACCTAAATCTAAAGTGTCTGGTTATACAATTCCCCCCACATATGCAAACACAGACTGAAAATCAAGACACAGATCTCTATGAATATGAAAGAATACAACAGCTTATTCAAGAACTTCCATTGTCTCTTTAACACCACAGATAAGAATAAACAGATCATTTCATCTAAAAATATCCTCTGGAGAGACTACTCCCCAGGCTAATATGTTGTTCTATACGAATCTAATTATAGATTCGTCAAGAGGTGAAATTTTATCTCAAACTCGAATAATAAATCCAACTCTAGAATTCCCTTCCTATGAGTATGACACATGTCCCCATTATTTTGCCCAAACAGCTATAAACTCCCTTAACAATAAGAGATTTTACACATATATTAGCTCCAAGAACACTGGTTTTATTTGCAGTATCTTCAAATACAAATTAAGGTAGAATATCATGACCTTCCTGCCAAATAATATGACATTGAAATATATCTCTTTTGGTTATAACACACATTGCATATTAATCGATATCCTCTGGATATGTAATATCCCACAAGATATACATTAAGTCATATAGGTGGTTATAATATCCCACAAGATATGTATTAAGCCATATAGGTGATCTCAATAGTGACAATACCTCCACTAATAGGAGTATACACTCCCGTTAACAAATATCCAGTTAGACCCTGGGGTCTTCACATTTAGGTCTCTATGTACATTTAATAGCGGCTAGTTTCAATTAGTAATCTAGTTGCAATATTTTCTTATATGGTTCGAGATAGAACCACACAAATAGTATATTACAAGTGACATATCAATAATATCCCTACAACAGCCACTAGACTAAAGTCATGTCCCTATGTACAAGTTTTATGATCTCTAACTCTTAGATACTATAGACAAAACACAGCACAAAGTTCCAATACCAGTATGCTTAAATAAGCAAGGTTTATAAACATCAGTAAGGAAAGTATAAAATATCACTATTTTATTCATATTATATTGACATTTTTTATAGTCATATATTGGCTCACACGATTGATCCATATATGTACGTTATTACATTGAAAAATATATCGATTCACTCGCAGCATGACAAACATAATACCATCTCAATATAACGGACCCATTGAACACCCTTATCCCACTCAACTACAGAGATTATTCCTCCATTTTTTATACTTAGAAGAAAGATACCATCTAGGGCATATGAAATTAGCAATTAAGATTTATGCCGAAAGTACCCGATATTTATTTACGTTGGAAATTAATGAAGATATAGGATATTGACAACACCCCCAAATCGGCCAATGAGCTAAGTCTAGACCAATGTGTTTAGCCCAACCAAGGCGCTCCAACCCGTGATGTCACGACCAATCAGAGTTAACCTGATACGGAACACAAGGGAGTAAACAACAACACTCCCCTAAAACATTCTTTATTTTTAGAGTCATATAGATTCCAAATATTTACTATCTAGTAATGAATTTTTTGAAAAAACACTTACAAATATGTATAAATCGTCCTTGATCGCTAACATTAAGCGTTTAACGAAACTCTCACCGGAAGTGACGTCACGACAAAATCGGAGAAATGATTTATAAACTCAGATTTGAAAACTTTAGGAATACCATGTCTTAGAAAAATATATGTAGACATAATTCGTTGTAAGTGGTTTTATTAAGAACCACTAAATGAGCAAAATAAGATACATTTTTAACAAACGGCTATACCGGAAGATTAGAAACCGGAAGTAAAACACAATTTAATCAAAGGTCAAAACACCCTATATAAGGCACTTATCTATAAACCATAAACCAGTCTTGAGAAAGGCCTAGCATAGGCCGAAACGCGTAGACACTGGTAAGCCTTATTCTAGCTGTTTTTTATTGTTATACAATCTGCACCATATACCTTTTCTGTTTCTTCAGGAAGGATCGTATTTGTATTCAAGTCCTCTTTGTTAGACACATGTCTTCACAATTCCTGTGATATTCACTACAATTAAAACTACCTTGGTGATACTCACATCTAGCAAGCATCTATCAAGCACTATATACTTTTAACAAGGACATCGTAGTTAACACTGTTTTTTGTTGATCACATCATACCTGTTTTTTTTGTTTGAACTCACACTTGGATATATTGGGTTTTTGTTTTAATCGTTCAAGTGATTTTTAAGCGACATATGACACTTATTTTGGCATTTTTGGATTGAAATAATTTTTTATCATCATTTTTTATATGTCTATCAGCATTATTTAGTTATGATGGACTAACACCATCACACCACATGATGTTTACACGGATTTACCACGGATCGTTTACATATATTCTATATCCTTATATATCTATGCACACACACTGGTCACTATTTAGGAATACTACCGGACCATAAATTTTCAAGATCCGGTATTCAGTAAACAATACCTTTCACATCCGGTATATAGCACACAAGGTCCTATATATACTATATATACTTGGTATATATTGTTTGCAAGTCTCTTTCTACACCAATCTAGCACCCCACACAGAGGACTCATCACAGCTACTGTTTATATACAACGTTCACATGTTTTAAAATTTTTATATGTTTTTATGTTTTTATGCATTGTAAAAACCATCATGGATCCATGAAATATTGGTTTATATTGTTTTCTATGTTTTCTATGTTTTGAATGTAATAAATTGAAACATTTATTCCTTGAATATTTCAAGATTCATCTTTTTAGTACTAATTAATACCTGCCTCCGTTGGTTGGCGCCTGGGACCCCCCCCTCCTTTTCTATTATACATTTGGGTGTATGCTAGGCACACCCTCCCTAGGCCATAGGTATATAGTAGGCGCTTATATCATCAGTCAATTGTGATTTATGTAGTGTCTTGAAGTGTGACAGCTAAGAGAGTAAGGTATTGAGGTGTTCTCTCTTTAGTTTAATATAGCTCTAATTTTTATAAATTCGCCCCAGATGACACATTTATGAGCTTCCCACACGGTGGGATGAGGAAGGGCATCTGCTGTATTAATTTGGAAGTATTCCACCATCAGAAGATTAGTAATGTTGGCTTGGATTACCGGGTTAGTTGACATGGATTCGTCCAGCCTCCACACAAGAGAGGAGACAGGTGAGTACAGGTGGCCCTCGGTTTATGACGGTTCAATTTGTGCCATTTCAGAATAACGCACTTTTTTCAGTCATGTGACTGCTATTAAAAAGCACTGATAAGCAGTGCATTGATTAAAATAAGGGCAGGCCAGTAGGGTACAGCTGTCCACTTGTGTTGCAGTAAAGATATGCAAGACAAGCAGGCTGAAATTAATCAGTGTAACCAGACCTGAGCTATTGAGTAGCTTTCAAAGGAACTAGATCTAGCATCCACTTCCCTTTTATCTTCCTGCCCAGCTGCTTGAAGGTCAGGGTGCCTATAAATCAGTCCAGACTGGAATGCATAGAATAGCTGCAGATTCAATATTATCTAACATGCTAACAATGCAGAGAACTGTTTGCAGAAAAATGCAAGTAAAAAATGTTTTTGTTCATTAAACTTAGTTTGATGATACATTCTGTGTTGTGTGGTTATTTTATTAGATTTATAATGCTGTTTAGCAAATGTTTTTGTTCATTAAACTTAGTTTGATGATAAATTCTGTGTTGTGTTATTATTTTATTAGGTTTATAATGCTGTTTAGCATTTAAAGTCTTCATTTCAAAGCTTTAAAAATAATGTATTAGGTGTTACTTATGTCAATTTTTAGAGGGGCCTGGAACCTAACTTCCTCACTTCCCATTGACTTACATTATAAACTGGGTTTCAATTTACAACAGATTCTATTTACAACCATTCCTTCTGGAACCTAACCCCAGCATAAACTGAGGGCTACCTGTTTGGCCATAGCATAGAACATGAGCCCGGGGCATTGTCTGACCAGGAGATAGGTTTGATGTCACTGTCAGATACGATTGATAAACCTGTTATGTCAGTAAAAGAAAATCTATTCTGGAGTATTTATTGTGGGGGTATGAGAAAAAGGTGTAGTCTCTAGTTGTCAGGGGAAGCACCCACCAAATATCATGAACCTCTAAGTTTTTCAGTTGGGTTTGATAAAGTTTTAAGTGTTTTTGCTGAAATGCTGAAGGTGCCATCCAATGTATCCATAGCCAGATCAAGGGAAACATTAAAGTCTCCTCCTATAAAAAGAATACTCTGTAATTCTAGTATTTATTGGGTGGTTTTCATAAAAAATAGCCGTGATGTGTTGGGTAGGTATACGTTAGCTAGGGTTATCGGCCTACTGAATAAGAGGCCGACTATGATTAAATATCGTCCATCAGGATCTTTTTCAATATGGGATGGCTGGAAGGAGGTCCTTGAGTGAGACATGACATCCACTCCATTATTCTTGGTCAGGCCCGATGCGATGGGGTAGTATTTATTGAACTATTTAAGTTTGTGTCCTTTTTTTAAGTCAGTTTCTTAGAGGAAGATGATGCCCCTCCATTCTATTAATGTTGTTTAACACAATAGATCTTTTCCCTGGGTTATTGAAACCCTTGACATTAGCCGTGATCATTTCTGTACAATAGACTTTGCTGCAGTTTTTCTGTCAAAACATTTTGAAGGGGAAAAAAAAGAAAAAAAGGGGGTGGGGGTAGAGAGGGAGATGTAAGGAAGAGTGTTTCAAGGGAGTTAGAGCAGTTGGTGGGGTGGGGGTAAGAGAGGGGTATTGTTAGGATGAGGGTTTTTCTACTTTAGGAAGGGTTAGGTCAAGTCAGAGGTAGAGGCCTCAGTAGAGGGGGAGAGGGGTTAAATGAGCAGACAAGTAATAATCAACAGTTTAACCAATAATTTATACAGTGTAATCAAGAAAAACAATAGAACAGAGGGTCAGTATCCCCAGTGTAACTGCCATAATGGAGAGTAATCGCAAAACATTGATAAAAATGAAGGGTGGGCTAATTGGTTAAGGGGATAAGAGTTTATGTGTAAGATGAACACGGTGTGAGACAAGGCGAGTATCTCATTATATGCAGTTAGGGGGTAGTTCCCCATTCAGATTAATACCAAAGGGAAATATAATCTGTGTGATAGTCAGATTGGGGCATAATTGGGGCAGGAGCTGAAGACTCTCAGCCGTATGTGCAAGATAAACATTAAGTTTGTAAGAAATATTGACTGCATCAGATGAATATGTGGTAAATAGGTGAAATGGTCAGTCTTGGCAGTATTATATAAGTTAAAATAAGACAATTTAGCTGATGCAATCTGTTAAGCTGGTCCAATTGGAACCAGGATCAGGAGTTGGTGGGAAAGTGATGTCAGTCTTCATGATGCAGCCTTTGTTTGCAGAGGAGAGTTTGTGGGTTTGTTGTCCTGAAGGTGGGCAAGTGATGATGGAAGCTTGATGTCAAGGCTTAGAGATTTGTTGAAAGTGGGTAGGTCAGCGAGGGTACAGAAAGTGACTTAGTTATTTACCTTTGTGGTGATAATACTCGTGGGAAAGCTACTTCTTTATGGAATGCCATGGTCTCTCAACACCACTGTAAAGAATTTCAATTCTTTACGTTTTTGAAGAGTGGTGGGGCTTAAGTCTGAGAAAACCTGTATGTCTATTCCTGAATGCATTAGTGGGTTTTGACGTGAGCACTTTTCAAGACCTCTTCTTTGTCTCTAAAGGACAGTAGTTTTACTATGATGTTTCTGGGAGGAGCTTTGTTAGAGGGTTTAGGTCATAGAGCCCTATGAGCTTATTCAATTGGGATATCTGGAGATGTAGGGGTGCCTTTCACAGTGCAGACAAAGCCTTACAAATATCTTTGAAGGGCTGCAGGAGTGATGGACTCAGGGACTCAGTATTCTTAAATGTGTTCTCCTGCTCCTATTTTCTAGGTCTTCTATTCTGTCCATCAAGTTTTGGACCATTTCTGTGTGTATTTGCATATGCTCAGTATGTTGTTTTAAATCAAAGTGCAATTAATCTTGTCTGTATTCAAGACACGTGACTCTTTGTTCAGCAAATGTGTCCTTTCTCAATTCACCAAACAGATTTATGACCTCCTGCATTACTTCTTTGATGTCTTCTTTGGAAGAGATAAGCTTTAGGTCATCTTTAGTAACATAGTTGTGGCAGACAGTGTCCATGTTGTGGATTTTGGCTGAGATGAGTTGGCAGTTGATTGATTGGGTTCTTTTGCGGCTGCAGGGGGGAGTTCTGCACAAGATTTATGCTCCTTGGGCATTTTAGGAATTATTTTATTTGGGATTACAAAGCATGTAGACAGGTGAGTTGAGAATAAAGGTGGTTTGGGGTCACCTGGGAAGCCTTATTTGTGAAGGTCTTGTTGTATAGGCTGTTAGGCCCGTTAGGCGACATGGTCAGCTGCAGAGTATGCAGTCAATATTGTGGGTAGACAAAACTTAGACCTGGGAGTGTTGGACTAGAGAGAAACCAGTTTAGTTACTGTGCAGGATATTAGAATAAACAGTGGTAAACAGTTCTACTTGTGTCAGAGAATTATTCTCCATTTGTTGATATAGCTTGTGGGTTAGCAATACCCTTGTGTATAAAAATAATAAAAACCAGTGGAGGGAGGGTTAATTTAGTATGCATATTGTGCAGGTTGAAATTAGGAGTAAGGATATATCTTGTGATATAGAAAAGAAAACTTTATATTAAATTGCTCCTTGGTTGGTCTGTAATAATGGTTTACAGTGTTTGTTATGCACAGATGATATGGCAGTTAGACTTGAGGCATCAGATCGAAACTCCCAAGCGCCATCTTCCTGCGTGATCAGGCTCTGCCCCCTCGATTACAGAATTTTAATGGATTTTCATTCTTAACAACATTCGATTGTCCAAAACGAATGACTCTTTCAGCACATTCACCCATCCCTACCAGATATACCTCACACTCTTACAGGCAATGCTGCTGTGTGTTTGCTGTCACTATAAGAAACAGGTAGTCATTTCTCCTTAACCATAATAGATTTTAAGCATGATATAACAATTTAGTCACACACCAATAAAGTATTTCAACTCAGTGACTGAGAAGTAAAATCTCTCAGTTGTGCCTGTCTAATGTTATGCAAGAAGATAATAAGTGCAACTATAATTACTTACTGTGGGTGCATATAGAGGGATGATAATGAAAGCTCATAACAAGATCCTATAGGTCAGCAATTGTGAAGCATCAGGCTTCTAAAGCACTGTTCTTTTCAGAGAATATACATTACGGGTGTATAATAGGAAATGTTCATAGAGTTGACTATCTAAGATTAGTGATGTCGCGAACCTAAAATTTTCGGTTCGCGAACCGCGGACTCGAACTTCCGGTATTGTTCGCGAACGCGCGAACCGCGCGAACCGCCATTGAATTCAATAGGCAGGCGAACTTTAAAACCTACAAGGACTCTTTCTGGCCACAATAGTGATGGAAAAGTTGTTTCAAGGGTACTAACACCTGGACTGTTGCATGCTGGAGGGGGATCCCTGGCAAAACTCCCATGGAAAATTACATAGTTGATGCAGAGTCTGCTTTTAAGCCATAATGGGTCTAAATCAACTAACATTCCCAAAGTGGCTGTCTCAAAACATCCCGGACAGAAGATAGATTGATAGTGATAGATAGGATAGATAGATATACATAGATTGATAGTAAGATAGAATCGATAGAAGAGAAATAGATAGATTTGTTAGATATATAATTACCCTAATAAATTCTAATAATCAAACATGCGTTCTTGACCCAACTAGCTTGTGTCAATTAGTACTTTTCTTAGCACTTTAATCCCTGTCCCCCCCCCCCCCCTATCGGGGGAGTTCTATATGGCCTGCCAGATTACCCTGAAAAATTATAATAATAAGACATGTGGTCTGCTACCTATTTTAACGAGGTTGTGTTTTAAGTACTACCATTCTTAGCACTTTAATCTCTGTAACTCCCCCTATTTGGTGAGGTCTATACGGCCTGGATGATTACCCATACAAAATATAATAATAAGACATCTGCTCTTGGTCTGCGACCCATGGTAACTATATTGTGTTAATTAGTAATGTCCTTCGCATTTTAATAGCTGTTACTCATACTCCCCCTATCGGTGGAGGTCTATATGGCCTGCATGATTACCCTTACAAAATATAACAACCAAACATATGTTCTGGGACCCATGGTAAGTAGGTTGTGTTATGTAGTACTGTTCTTTGCATTTTCATACCTGTTACAACACCAAATGGTGGCAGGTCTATCTGTCCTTCATGATTAGCTGCACCCAAACCCAACAAAAAGCTGAGTGGTCTTAGACTAACACCCATGGCTAACTCTGTTGTTTCAATTAGTACTATTCTTAGCACTTTCATCCCTGTTACGGGCGGTCTACATGGCCATCATGATTAGCCGAACAAAATACTACAATCCAACCTTTGCTCAGTCTTCATAGGCCCTTCATTGTCTGTATTTTGATAGTACAGTTCTTATTATTTTTATAGCTGATACAACACCGAATGTTGTCAGCTCTATATGGCCTGCATGATTAGCTGCACCCAATACAAAAATAAATCCAAGCGGTCTTGGATTAACACCCATGGCTAACTCTGTTGTTTCAAGTAGTACTATTCTTAGCACTTTCATCTCATCATCCCTGTTACTTCCAGGACTCTCGGTGGTGGTGGTCTACATGGCCATCATGATTAGCCTAACCAAATACTACAATCCAACCTTGGCTCAGTCTTCCTAAGGCCCTTCATTGGCTGTATTTTGGTAGTACTGTTCTTATTACTACATGGTGGTCTACATGGCCATCATGATTAGCCTAACCAAATACTACAATCCAACCTTGGCTCAGTCTTCCTAAGGCCCTTCATTGGCTGTATTTTGGTAGTACTGTTCTTATTAGTTTAATAGCTGATCCGACACCGAATGTTGTCAGCTCTATATGGCCTGCATGAATAGCCGCACCCAAAGCCAAAAAAAAGCCAAGCGGTTTTGCACTAACACCCATGGCTAACTCTGTTGTTTCAAGTTCTACTATTCTTAGCTCTTTCATCTCATCATCCCTGTTACTTCCAGGACTCTCAGTGGTGGTGGTCTACATGGCCATCATGATTAGCCTAACCAAATACTACAATCCAACCTTGGCTCAGTCTTCCTAAGGCCCTTCATTGGCTGTATTTTGGTAGTACTGTCATCCTTTTGAATAAAAGATTACAGTAAAGCCATTGATTTTAGAAACCCACAGATCATTATTTGCAACCGTGAATTTAGCAAAAAAAATTGATTAGACACCCGTCACACTTATTTATGCTCAGGCCTTTTTAATACGAGGGTCCCGGAGCCTCAACCGAAACAACAGCATGAAAGAGGAGATATGTCATCCTTTTGAATAAAAGATTACAGGAAAGGCATTGATTTTAGAAACCCACAGATCATTATTTGCAACCGTGAAATTAGACAAAAACATTGATTAGACAGCCGTGACACTTATTTATGCTCAGGCCTTTTTAATACGAGGGTCCCGGAGCCTCAACCGAAACAACAGCATGAAAGAGGAGATATGTCATCCTTTTGAATAAAAGATTACAGGAAAGGCATTGATTTTAGAAACCCACAGATCATTATTTGCAACCGTGAATTTAGAAAAAAACATTGATTACACAGCCGTGACACTTATTTATGCTCAGGCCTTTTTAATACGAGGGTCCCGGAGCCTCAACCGAAACAACAGCATGAAAGAGGAGATATGTCATCCTTTTGAATAAAATATTACAGGAAAGGCATTGATTTTAGAAACCCACAGATCATTATTTGCAACCGTGAAATTAGAAAAAAACATTGATTACACAGCCGTGACACTTATTTATGCTCAGGCCTTTTTAATACGAGGGTCCCGGAGCCTCAACCGAAACAACAGCATGAAAGAGGAGATATGTCATCCTTTTGAATAAAAGATTACAGGAAAGGCATTGATTTTAGAAACCCACAGATCATTATTTGCAACCGTGAAATTAGAAAAAAACATTGATTACACACCCGTGACACTTATTTATGCTCCGGCCTTTTTAATACGAGGGTCCCGGAGCCTCAACCGAAACAACAGCATGAAAGAGGAGATATGTCATACTTTTGAATAAAAGATTACAGGAAAGGCATTGATTTTAGAAACCCACAGATCATTATTTGCAACCGTGAAATTAGAAAAAAAAATTGATTAGACAGCCGTGACACTTATTTATGCTCAGGCCTTTTTAATACGAGGGTCCCGGAGCCTCAACCGAAACAACAGCATGAAAGAGGAGATATGTCATCCTTTTGAATAAAAGATTACAGGAAAGGCATTGATTTTAGAAACCCACAGATCATTATTTGCAACCGTGAATTTAGAAAAAAACATTGATTACACAGCCGTGACACTTATTTATGCTCAGGCCTTTTTAATACGAGGGTCCCGGAGGCTCAACCGAAACAACAGCATGAAAGAGGAGATATGTCATCCTTTTGAATAAAAGATTACAGGAAAGGCATTGATTTTAGAAACCCACAGATCATTATTTGCAACCGTGAAATTAGAAAAAAACATTGATTACACAGCCGTGACACTTATTTATGCTCAGGCCTTTTTAATACGAGGGTCCCGGAGCCTCAACCGAAACAACAGCATGAAAGAGGAGATATGTCATCCTTTTGAATAAAAGATTACAGGAAAGGCATTGATTTTAGAAACCCACAGATCATTATTTGCAACCGTGAATTTAGAAAAAAACATTGATTACACAGCCGTGACACTTATTTATGCTCAGGCCTTTTTAATACGAGGGTCCCGGAGGCTCAACCGAAACAACAGCATGAAAGAGGAGATATGTCCTCCTTTTGAATAAAAGATTACAGGAAAGGCATTGATTTTAGAAACCCACAGATCATTATTTGCAACCGTGAAATTAGAAAAAAAAATTGATTACACACCTGTGACACTTATTTATGCTCATGCCTTTTTAATACGAGCATCCGGGAGCCTCAACCGAAACAACAGCATGAAAGAGGAGATATGTCATACTTTTGAATAAAAGATTACAGGAAAGGCATTGATTTTAGAAACCCACAGATCATTTATATGACCCGTGTAATAGAAAAAAACATTCATTAGACACCGGTTACACTTATTTATCCTCAGGCCTTGTTAATACGAGGGTCCCGGAGCCGCAACTGAAACAACAGCATGAAAGAGGACATATGTCAATCTTTTTGAATTATAGATTACAGGAAAGGCATTGATTTTAGAAACACTGAGATAATTACTTGCAACCGGGAAATCAAAAAAAAAATTGAACAGACACCCAGTACACTTTATTATCCATAAGCCTTTTCAGCAGAGGCTCCAGGACCCTCAACAAAAACAAGAGCAGGGAGCTGGGCATAGGAGTACAATGGAGTGTGACAATAATAATCTGAAGGTGAATATTGCATAGTTGTGGCATTTTAATTTTGTTATCGTGGGAACTTAGTACTTGCAATGACCTTGCTCTGGTGAATCCATATCGCAAATGTGTTATTTAAGGCACTGTTTGTCTATTTTTTTGAATATCAGCATTTGGTAAATGAAGCTCAACTTAGGCTGGTGAGAAACAACCTTTCTTCTGGCTGTTTGCAAATGTTGTGGCTCTGGACAAACATGTGAATAAGGGGCCATCAGCCATATTCTGCACGCAACCCCTTTGATGATTGACGATAAACATGTGTCACCTGCAAGCAGAGCTCGTTACTTCTGTCTAAATCATCTTCCTGGTATGGACAGGCCACTGTTTCCCACAGCAAGTACGAATTTTGAAATACAAGATTGTCTTGAGTATGGTAGGAAACCAAAGTTTATTTAATTCAGTACTATCTATCACCACAAAAAATGAACTTCTTGAAGCAACAAAAATGCCAGCAATTTCATGTGCTTATGGATGACAAGGACGTCATGTCCTTTGGTGCACAGAGATGGAGACGATTTTTGCCCTCCCTGTACACTACCCAGATGTCTCAAACATCACCAGAAACACAATACAGCCACTCTTGTGAAGTTCCTGGTGTTCCGGTAGCCATCTCTTTGCGCTCCTAAAGGAATACTTTATCAGTGTTTTTGTATACATCCGACAACAGCTTCGGAGACTGTGGTGACGCACATGTTATTTACTGTTGTTCCAGCTGTGGCAATATCAATTGGCATGAAAAAGTTAAGATTTGTGGGTTGGGGAGCCTATAGCTGTTAAGGTAGGACGTGTGTTTGAGGAGCTCCAGGTCTTACAAGTTACTTTGGAGTTAGTTTTCAACCTTAATTTAATTTTCTTTTTGGGATTCATAGTCACACTTTCTGGGGCTATCCAAGAGGAGCCTGGTAAAAGCAGTAGTAGTCACCCCTTATATCAACGGGTACGGAGACCTGTTTTTTGCGTTTCCAATATTGCGCCGTACCCCAAACTAATCCTGAATGAAAAAAAATAAATTAAAATTTGGACTAGTGACGCACATTTTATGCACGCTGTGGCAATTGCAATTTGCAATAAAAATAATCTGCTAACAACAACAACTACCTACGACCACACCTGACTCCTGAAGTCATGCTTCAGTTATTAAGTCAAGTTAAATTAATTTTTTTTTCTCTTTATTATGCGCAGCAGAGGCTCCAGGACCCTCGACAAAACCAGCAGCAGGAAAGAGGACATATGGCATCCTTTTGAAAAAAATGATTATAGGAAAGGCATTGATTTTAGAAACACAGAGATCATTAGTTGCAACCGTGAAATCACAAAAAACTTTGATTATACACCAAGTACACTTATTTATCCTTAGGCCTTTTTAGCAGAGGCTCCAGGACCCTCCACAAAACCAGCAGCATGAAAGAGGACATATGGCATCCTTTAGAAAATTAGATTACAGGAAAGGCATTGATTTTAGAAACACAGAGATCATTAGTTGCAACCGTGAAATCACAAAAAACTTCGATTATACACCAAGTACACTTATTTATCCTTAGGCCTTTTTAGCAGAGGCTCCAGGACCCTCCACAAAACCAGCAGTATGAAAGAGGACATATGGCATCCTTTAGAAAATTAGATTACAGGAAAGGCATTGATTTTAGAAACACAGAGATCATTAGTTGCAACCGTGAAATCACAAAAAACTTCGATTACACACCAAGTACACTTATTTATCCTTAGGCCTTTTTAGCAGAGGCTCCAGGACCCTCCACAAAACCAGCAGCATGAAAGAGGACATATGGCATCCTTTAGAAAATTAGATTACAGGAAAGGCATTGATTTTAGAAACACAGAGATCATTAGTTGCAACCGTGAAATCTAAAAAAACATAGATTATACACCCAGTACACTTATTTATCCTTAGGCCTTTTTAGAAGAGTGTCCCGGAGCCTCAACAGAAAGAACAGCATGAAAGAGGACATATGGCATCCTTTTGAAAAATAGATTACAGGAAAGGCATTGATTTTAGAAATACAGAAAAAAATTGTTACAAACGGGAAATCTAAAAAAACATTGAATAGACACCCAGTACACTTCTTTATCCTTCGGCCTTTTTAGCAGAGGCTCCAGGACACTCAACAAAACCAGCAGTAGGAAAGAGGACATATGGCATCCTTTGTGAAAAAAAGATTATAGGAAAGGCATTGATTTTAGAAACCCATAGATAATTTTTTGCAAATGTAAATTTGAATCAAAAAAATGATTCGATGGACACCCAGTACACCACTTTCTCCTTAGGCCTTTTTATAAGAGGGTCCTGGACCCTCAAAAAAAACACCAGCAGGAAAGAGGACATATGGCATACTTTTGAAAATTAGATTACAGGAAAGGCATTGATTTTAGAAACACAGAGATCAGTTATATGACCCGGGAAATAGAAAAAAAACATTGATTGGACACCCAGTACACTTCTTTATCCTTAGGCCTTTTTAAAAGAGTGTCCCGGAGCCTCAACAGAAAGAACAGCATGAAATAGGACATATGGCATCCTTTTGAAAAATAGATTACAGGAAAGGCATTGATTTTTGAAAGACAGAAAAAATAAGTTACAACTGGGAAATCTAAAAAAACATTGAATAGACACCCAGTACACTTCTTTATCCTTCGGCCTTTTTAGCAGAGGCTCCAGGACACTCAACAAAACAAACCAGCAGTAGGAAAGAGGACATATGGCATCCTTTGTGAAAAAAAGATTATAGGAAAGGCATTGATTTTAGAAACCCGGGGATAATTTGTTGCAAACGTGAATTTTAATTAAAAAAAATGATTGGATGGACACCAGGTACAATTCTTTATCCATAAGGCCTTTTTATAAGAGGGTCCAGGACCCTCAAACAAAAAACCAGCAGGAAAGAGGACATATGGCATACTTTTGAACAATAGAGTACAGGAAAGGCATAGATTTTAGAAACCCATAGAATTTCTTTTTAAAATGTAAATTTGAATAAAAAAAATGATTCGATGGACAGCCAGTACACCTCTTTCTCCTTAGGCCTTTTTATAAGAGGGTCCTGGACCCTAAAAAAAACACCAGCAGGAAAGAGGACGTATGGCATCCTTTTGAACAATAGAGTACAGGTACAGCATTGATTTTACAAACCCAGAGATCATTTTGGTCAAATGTTAAATAGAAAAATAAAAATGAGTGGCCAACCAGTACACCTCTTTCTCCTTAGGCCTTTTTATAAGATGGTCCTGGACACTAAAAAAAAACACCAGCAGGAAAGAGGACGTATGGCATCCTTTTGAACAATAGAGTACAGGTACGGCATTGATTTTACAAAACCAGAGATAATTTTGGTCAAATGAGAAATAGAAAATAAAAATGAGTGGACACCCAGTACACCTCTTTCACCTTAGGCCTTTTTATAAGAGTGTCCAGGACCCTCAAACAAAATACCAGCAGGAAAGAGAACATATGGTATACTTTGGAACAATAGAGTACTGGTACGGCATTGATTTGTGAAACCCACAGATAATTGTTTGTAAAAGTGAAATAGCACCAAAAACCATGCTTGGACTCCCACTCCAGGTCGTTCTCCTTCAGCTTTTTTATAAGAGGGTCCAGCACCCTCAACAGAAACAACTGCAGGAAACACCACCACATATGCCATCCTTTTGCACAAGCGAGTACAGGTATGGCCTCCATTTTAGAAACCCAAAGATAATTGAGAGGAACCAGGAACATTTTTATAAAAACTGGATGGGGCAACCATTACTACAGGTCGTTCTCCTTCAGCCTTTTTATCTCATGGGCCACGACCCGCAACAGACACAACAGCATGAAACAAAACATATGCCACCCTTTTGCACAATAGAGTACATGTATGTCATAGATGGAACACAGAGATAATTTAGAGCAACCAAGAGACGGATAAAGATGCTTGGTCGGTCCTACTCTTTCAAATTTGTTGCATTTTGCGTTCAATTGAATGGTCCACCGGATATGAGTGGTGTGTAAAGTTGTACAATTCGTAACAGTTTAATCACTAGTGTTATGTGCCTTATTTTTATTATTTGAGTTTTGTACCCACAGAGATGCAGCAGAGGCCAGAAAAATTAGGAATGTACAAATGACTGAAACATTGGGGTATTGTTGGAGCAACTGCTGTAGCAGCGGCCAGAAAAATCGATGTTTGTAAAACATTTATAAAGTGCCCTAAAAGCTTGTGGCTTGAACACTAGTTGTTGGCGGATAAGTCAGGCAAGTCCTCCGTCTTTATAACCAAAAAAAAAAGGCCAGCCTGTGTACCAATTGTAGCCCAAGGCAGCTCATATCATCATCAGTAGTTTTTTATTCAAATGTATCGCCCAATGTCAGTCCCTTCGGGATCCAGCCCTCATTCATTTTTATAAAAGTGAGATAGTCAAGGCTTTTTTGATCTAGGAGACTTCTCTTCTCAGTGACAAAACCTCCTGCTGCACTAAAAGTCCTTTCGGACAGGACACTTGAAGCGGGGCAGGCCAGAAGTTCCATTGCAAATTGGGATAGCTCAGGCCACAAGTCCAGCCTGCACACCCAGTAGTCAAGGGGTCCATCGCTCCTGAGAGTGTCGAGATCCGCAGTTAAAGCTAGGTAGTCTGCTACCTGTCGGTTGAGTCTTTCTCTAAGGCTGGATCCCGAAAGGCTCTGATGGTGCATGGGAGTTAAAAAGGTACACATGTCCTCCATCAACAAGACGTCAGGAAAGCGCCCGGTCCTTGCCGCCGTGGTCGTGGGAGGAGGAGGATTAATTTCATCTCTTCCCCTGTTACATTCCCGTGGTGCTGTGACATCACCCTTATACGCTGTGTAAAGCATAGTTTTTAATTTATTATGAAAATGCTCCATCCTTTCCGACTTGCGGGAATTTGGTAACATTTCAGGCACTTTATGCTTATACCGGGGGTCGAGGAGCGTGGACACCCAGTACAGGTCGTTCTCCTTCAGCTTTTTTATACGAGGGTCCCTCAACAGGCACGACAGCATGAAAGAACCCATTTGAACAAGGTTGGATGCTGAGCTAATCATGTCGCGTTCCTCCTCCTCACTGATCTCACTGATGGTATCTTCTTCCCCCCAGCCACGTACAACACCACGGGTACCAGAGAGGTGACAACAACGAGCACCCTGGGATGCCTGTTGTGCTCGGTCTTCCTCCTCCTCCTCCTCCTCCTCAAAGCCACATTCCTCCTCTGACTCCTCTTCCTCACAATCCTCTTCCTGCGTTGCCGCAGGTCCAGCAAGCGATGCTGATTCGGCTGTTTGTGGGGGTGATGGACACCACAACTCTTCCTCTTCACGCTCATCTACTGCCTGATCCAGCACTCTTCGCAGGGCACGCTCCAGGAAGAAAACAAATGGTATGATGTCGCTGATGGTGCCTTCGGTGCGACTGACAAGGTTTGTCACCTCCTCAAAAGGACGCATGAGCCTACAGGCATTGCGCATGAGCGTCCAGAAATTTGGCAAAAATATCCCCAGAGGCTGTCCTAGCCCCCCGGTCATACAAATACTCATTAACAGCTTTTTCTTGTTGGAGCAGGCGGTCAAACATTAGGAGTGTTGAATTCCACCGTGTTGGGCTGTCGCAAATCAAGCGCCTCACTGGCAGGTTGTTTCGACGCTGGATATCAGACAAGTGCGCCATGGCCGTGTAGGAACGCCTGAAATGGCCACACACCTTCCTGGCCTGCTTCAGGACGTCCTGTAAGCCTGGGTACTTATGGACAAATCGTTGTACAATCAGATTACACACATGTGCCATGCACGGCACATGTGTCAACTTGCCCAATTTCAATGCCGCCACCAAATTACTTCCATTGTCAGAAACAACCTTGCCAATCTCCAGTTGGTGCGGAGTCAGCCACTGATCCACCTGTGCGTTCAGGGCGGTCAGGAGTGCTGGTGCGGTGTGACTCTCCGCTTTCAGGCAAGTCAACCCCAAGACGGCGTGACACTGCCGTACCCGGGATGTAGCATAGTACCTGGGGAGCTGGGGGGTGCCATAGATGTGGAGCAAGACGCAGAAGTTGAAGAGGACTCAGCTGAGGAAGAGGTTATGGAAGAGGATGGAGTAGGAGGAGTAGAGGAGGTAGCAGCAGGCCTGCCTGCAAGTCGTGGCGGTGTCACCAACTCTTCTGCAGAGCCACGCATTCCATGCTTGTCAGAAGTCAGCAGGTTTACCCAATGCGCAGTGTAGGTGATATACCTGCCCTGACCATGCTTTGCAGACGAGCTATCCGTGGTCATATGGACCCTTGCCCCAACGCTGTGTGCCAGACATGCCATAACTTCCTTTCTCACAACAGAGTACAGGTTTGGGATTGCCTTTTGTGAAAAGAAATTTCTGCCAGGTACCTTCCACTGCGGTGTTCCAATAGATACAAATTTTTTGAAAGCATCAGACTCCACCAGCTTGTATGGTAAAAGCTGGCGGGCTAAGAGTTCAGACAAGCCAGCTGTCAGACGCCGGGCAAGGGGGTGACTTTGAGAAATTGGCTTCTTACGCTCAAACATGTCCTTGACAGACACCTGACTGTGGACAGATGACCAGGAACTGCTACGTAAGAGAGACTGAGTGTAGGATGGTTGAGAGGGGGCAAGGAGGACAGCACTGGTTGACGTGGCTGAAGATGCTGGAGCAGGAGGAGGAGGGCGGCTTTCACTTTGTGTGCTGCTTCTACTCATGTGTTCTTCCCATCGGCCTTTGTGATGGGAGACCATGTGCCTTCGCAAAGCAGTTGTACCTAGGTGGCTGTTGGACTTCCCATGACTCAGGCCTAGATTTAGAGTTCGGCGGTAAAAGGGCTGTTAACGCTCCGCGGGCTTTTTTCTGGCCGCACCATAAATTTAACTCTGGTATCGAGAGTTAAAACAAATGCTGCGTTAGGCTCCAAAAAAGGAGCGTAGGGCATTTTTACCGCAAATGCAACTCTCGATACCAGAGTTGCTTACGGACGCGGCCGGCATCAAAAACGTGCTCGTGCACGATTCCCCCATAGGAAACAATGGGACTGTTTGAGCTGAAAAAAAACCTAACACCTGCAAAAAAGCAGCGTTCAGCTCCTAACGCAGCCCCATTGTTTCCTATGGGGAAACACTTCCTACGTCTGCACCTAACACTCTAACATGTACCCCGAGTCTAAGCACCCCTAACCTTACACTTATTAACCCCTAATCTGCCACTCCCGCTATCGCTGACCCCTGCATATTATTATTAACCCCTAATCTTCCGCTCCGTAAACCGCCGCAACCTACGTTATCCCTATGTACCCCTAATCTGCTGCCCTAACATCGCCGACCCCTATGTTATATTTATTAACCCCTAATCTGCCCCCCACAACGTCGCCGACACCTACCTACACTTATTAACCCCTAATCTGCCGAGCGGACCTGAGCGCTACTATAATAAAGTTATTAACCCCGAATCCGCCTCACTAACCCTATCATAAATAGTATTAACCCCTAATCTGCCCTCCCTAACATCGCCGACACCTACCTTCAATTATTAACCCCTAATCTGACGACCGGAGCTCACCGCTATTCTAATAAATGTATTAACCCCTAAAGCTAAGTCTAACCCTAACACTAACACCCCCCTAACTTAAATATAATTTTAATCTAACGAAATAAATTAACTCTTATTAAATAAATTAATCCTATTTAAAGCTAAATACTTACCTGTAAAATAAACCCTAATATAGCTACAATATAAATTATAATTATATTATAGCTATTTTAGGATTAATATTTATTTTACAGGTAACTTTGTATTTATTTTAACTAGGTACAATATCTATTAAATAGTTAAGAACTATTTAATAGTTACCTAGTTAAAATAATAACAAATTTACCTGTAAAATAAATCCTAACCTAGGATATAATTAAACCTAACACTACCCTATCAATAAAATAATTAAATAAACTACCTACAATTACCTACAATTAACCTAACACTACACTATCAATAAATTAAATAAACACAATTGCTACAAATAAATACAATTAAATAAACTAGCTAAAGTACAAAAAATAAAAAAGAACTAAGTTACAGAAAATAAAAAAATATTTACAAACATAAGAAAAATATTACAACAATTTTAAACTAATTACACCTACTCTAAGCCCCCTAATAAAATAACAAAGCCCCCCAAAATAATAAATTCCCTACCCTATTCTAAATTAAAAAAGTTACAAGCTCTTTTACCTTACCAGCCCTGAACAGGGCCCTTTGCGGGGCATGCCCCAAGAAGTTCAGCTCTTTTGCCTGTAAAAAAAAACATACAATACCCCCCCCCCAACATTACAACCCACCACCCACATACCCCTAATCTAACTCAAACCCCCCTTAAATAAACCTAACACTAATCCCCTGAAGATCTTCCTACCTTGTCTTCACCATCCAGGTATCACCGATCCGTCCTGGTTCCAAGATCTTCATCCAACCCAAGCGGGGGTTGGCGATCCATAATCCGGTGCTGAAGAGGTCCAGAAGAGGCTCCAAAGTCTTCATCCTATCCGGGAAGAAGAGGCGATCCGGACCGGCAACCATCTTGATCCAAGCGGCATCTTCTATCTTCATCCGATGACGACCGGCTCCATCCTGAAGACCTCCACCGCGGACCCATCTTCTTCCGGCGACGTCCAACTGCAGAATGACGGTTCCTTTAAGGGACGTCATCCAAGATGGCGTCCCTCGAATTCCGATTGGCTGATAGGATTCTATCAGCCAATCGGAATTAAGGTAGGAATATTCTGATTGGCTGATGGAATCAGCCAATCAGAATCAAGTTCAATCCGATTGGCTGATCCAATCAGCCAATCAGATTGAGCTCGCATTCTATTGGCTGTTCCGATCAGCCAATAGAATGCGAGCTCAATCTGATTGGCTGATTGGATCAGCCAATCGGATTGAACTTGATTCTGATTGGCTGATTCCATCAGCCAATCAGAATATTCCTACCTTAATTCCGATTGGCTGATAGAATCCTATCAGCCAATCGGAATTCGAGGGACGCCATCTTGGATGACGTCCCTTAAAGGAACCGTCATTCTGCAGTTGGACGTCGCCGGAAGAAGATGGGTCCGCGGTGGAGGTCTTCAGGATGGAGCCGGTCGTCATCGGATGAAGATAGAAGATGCCGCTTGGATCAAGATGGTTGCCGGTCCGGATCGCCTCTTCTTCCCGGATAGGATGAAGACTTTGGAGCCTCTTCTGGACCTCTTCAGCACCGGATTATGGATCGCCAACCCCCGCTTGGGTTGGATGAAGATCTTGGAACCAGGACGGATCGGTGATACCTGGATGGTGAAGACAAGGTAGGAAGATCTTCAGGGGATTAGTGTTAGGTTTATTTAAGGGGGGTTTGGGTTAGATTAGGGGTATGTGGGTGGTGGGTTGTAATGTTGGGGGGGGGGTATTGTATGTTTTTTTTTACAGGCAAAAGAGCTGAACTTCTTGGGGCATGCCCCGCAAAGGGCCCTGTTCAGGGCTGGTAAGGTAAAAGAGCTTGTAACTTTTTTAATTTAGAATAGGGTAGGGAATTTATTATTTTGGGGGGCTTTGTTATTTTATTAGGGGGCTTAGAGTAGGTGTAATTAGTTTAAAATTGTTGTAATATTTTTCTTATGTTTGTAAATATTTTTTTATTTTCTGTAACTTAGTTCTTTTTTATTTTTTGTACTTTAGCTAGTTTATTTAATTGTATTTATTTGTAGCAATTGTGTTTATTTAATTTATTGATAGTGTAGTGTTAGGTTAATTGTAGGTAATTGTAGGTAGTTTATTTAATTATTTTATTGATAGGGTAGTGTTAGGTTTAATTATATCTTAGGTTAGGATTTATTTTACAGGTAAATTTGTTATTATTTTAACTAGGTAACTATTAAATAGTTCTTAACTATTTAATAGCTATTGTACCTAGTTAAAATAAATACAAAGTTACCTGTAAAATAAATATTAATCCTAAAATAGCTATAATATAATTATAATTTATATTGTAGCTATATTAGGGTTTATTTTACAGGTAAGTATTTAGCTTTAAATAGGATTAATTTATTTAATAAGAGTTAATTTATTTCGTTAGATTAAAATTATATTTAAGTTAGGGGGGTGTTAGTGTTAGGGTTAGACTTAGCTTTAGGGGTTAATACATTTATTAGAATAGCGGTGAGCTCCGGTCGTCAGATTAGGGGTTAATAATTGAAGGTAGGTGTCGGCGATGTTAGGGAGGGCAGATTAGGGGTTAATACTATTTATGATAGGGTTAGTGAGGCGGATTCGGGGTTAATAACTTTATTATAGTAGCGCTCAGGTCCGCTCGGCAGATTAGGGGTTAATAAGTGTAGGCAGGTGTCGGCGACGTTGAGGGGGGCAGATTAGGGGTTAATAAATATAATATAGGGGTCGGCGGTGTTAGGGGCAGCAGATTAGGGGTACATAGGGATAACGTAGGTGGCGGCGCTTTGCGGTCGGAAGATTAGGGGTTAATTATTGTAAGTAGCTGGCGGCGATGTTGTGGGGGGCAGATTAGGGGTTAATAAATGTAATATAGGGGTCGGCGGGGTTAGGGGCAGCAGATTAGGGGTACATAAGTATAACGTAGGTGGCGGTCGGAAGATTAGGGGTTAAAATTTTTAATCGAGTGGCGGCGATGTGGGGGGAGCTCGGTTTAGGGGTACATAGGTAGTTTATGGGTGTTAGTGTACTTTAGGGTACAGTAGTTAAGAGCTTTATAAACCGGCGTTAGCCAGAAAGCTCTTAACTCCTGCTTTTTTCAGGCGGCTGGAATCTTGTCGTTAGAGCTCTAACGCTCACTGCAGAAACGACTCTAAATACTGGCGTTAGAAAGATCCCATTGAAAAGATAGGATATGCAAATGGCGTAGGGGGATCTGCGGTATGGAAAAGTCGCGGCTGCAAAGTGAGCGTTAGACCCTTTAATCACTGACTCCAAATACCAGCGGGCAGCCAAAACCAGCGTTAGGAGCCTCTAACGCTGGTTTTGACGGCTACCGCCGAACTCTAAATCTAGGCCTCAGTTTCTTTTGGCACAGGTTGCAAATGGCATCGCTGTTGTCAGAGGCAGACACACAAAAAAAATGCCACACTGCTGAGCTCTGCGATGACGGCATTCTGGTGGTGGCAACAGCATGCGTTGATGGGCATCGGCGGGCTGTCTGGCTGACCCCTGGTGACGATGCATGCTGTCTGACTGTGCCACTAGCTCCTTGAGACGACCTCCCCGTGCTTCCAAATCGTCTCCTCCTCCTCCTCCTCCTCTCTGTCTCCCCATCTGAACTTTCCCCCTCTTCTTCTTCTCTTCTAGCAGGCACCCACGTGACATCCACTGACACATCATCATCAACCACTTCACTTGTATCTGAAACATCAAGAAAGGAAGCAGCAGCGGGTACAACATCACCATAATCATCACACCGTACCTCCATGTCGGTAATGCTGCCTGACTGAGACTGATCACTATTATCTACATCCTCTGTCAATGATGGTTGCGCATCACTCATTTCTTCAAAATGATGTGTCAATAACTCCTGTGACAGATCAAGTGAAGCGGCTGTGGTGCTAGTGTTGGTGGTGGCGAGAGGCGGCGGAGTGTCACTGGTCACTTGAGACCTGCCCATTGCACAGCTGGACTTAGATGGTGCGTCAAGGTTAGGAGGTCTAGCAGCGGAAGCTGAAGAAGATTGGGTTTCCTGTGTTAGCCATTCAACTAGGTCCTCCTCAGAAGTTTTTGCATCCCCCCTGGCACCCGGTGTCTGAACAATGTGCATATTTGTAGGGTCTAAAGGAATCACAGCACCACGACCACGACCACGGAACCTGCGGGGTGGCCTGCCTCTGCCTGTCATTTTTTTTAAATGGACACTAACAATATTATTACACCAATTGAGTGGTGGCACTGTGAAAGTGGGCACAGTATACGCTGTGAGACTGACAACAACAAAAAAGACAGATGTTTTAAAAATCACAAATTGTTAATTTTTTGAAATATTACTAGTACTGTGGCAACAAATATGATTGTTTGGCACTATTTGGCAAATGAGCCTGTCTGGCACACACGCTGGGAGAAAGGAAACTGCAATTCAATGGCACTAGGAGACTGAAGAATCACAGTCAAAACAGTTATGATTAACAAAAATTCCAATCCTGTTACAATAAATATGAGTGGTGGCACTAATTGGCTAGTTGGGACTGGCACACAGGCAGGCAGGCAGGAGGAAAATGCAATTCAAGGGCACTAGTAGACTGCAGATTGACAGTCAAAACAGTGTTGATTGACAAATTTTGCAATACTGTTAAAAGAAATATGATTGCTAGCACTAATTGGATAGTTGAGCCTGGCACACAGGCTGGCAGGCAGTAGAAAAGTGCAATTCAATGGCACAAGCAAAATGAGGATTAAGATCAACCATCAAGATTTTTTTTATTTTAATTAGTAACTATACTGTGACAACAATTAGGATTGGTGTAAATAATTGGCAAGACGGCCTGGCACAAAAGGATGGCAGGCAGGAGGGAGATGCAATTCAAGGACACTAGGAGACTGATTAATGACAGTCAAAACAGTGATGATTGACAATTTTTGCAATACTGTTAAAAGAAATATGATTGCTGACAACAATTGGCTAGGTGGGCCTGGCTCACAGCAGGCTGCAAGGCAGGAGGAAAGTGCTATTCAATGGCACCAGCAAACTGAGGTTTCAAATCACAGCAACTATTACCAAAAATTTTAATTTTTAATTATTAGACTACTGTCACAACAAATATGATTGGTGTAAATATTTTTTAAGTAGGCCTGGCACACAGGCTTGGAAGGCTGTAGAAAAGTGCTATTCTAGGGCACGAGCAAACTAAGGATTAAGATCATCAACAATAAAGATTTTTTTAATTGTAATTAGTAACTATACTGTGACAAAAAATTAGGATTGGTGTAAATAGTTGGCAAGACGGCCTGGCACAAAAGGATGGCAGGCAGGAGGGAGATGCAATTCAAGGACACTAGGGCCTAGATTTGGAGTTCGGCGGTAGCCGTCAAAACCAGCGTTAGAGGCTGCTAACGCTGGTTTTGGCCGCCCGCTGGTATTTGGAGTCAGTGATTAAAGGGTCTAACGCTCACTTTTCAGCCGCGACTTTTCCATACCGCAGATCCCCCTACGCCATTTGCGTAGCCTATCTTTTCAATGGGATCTTTCTAACGCTGGTATTTAGAGTCGTTTCTGAAGTGAGCGTTAGAGCTCTAACGACAAAATTCCAGCCGCCTGAAAATAGCAGGAGTTAAGAGCTTTCTGGCTAACGCCGGTTCATAAAGCTCTTAACTACTGTACCCTAAAGTACACTAACACCCATAAACTACCTATGTACCCCTAAACCGAGCTCCCCCCACATCGCCGCCACTTGATTAAAATTTTTAACCCCTAATCTGCCGACCGCCACCTACGTTATATTTATGTACCCCTAATCTGCTGCCCCTAACCCCGCCGACCCCTGTATTATATTTATTAACCCCTAACCTGCCCCCCACAACGTCGCCGCCAGCTACTTAAAATAATTAACCCCTAATCTTCCGACCGCAAAGCGCCGCCACCTACGTTATCCCTATGTACCCCTAATCTGCTACCCCTAACACCGCCGACCCCTATATTATATTTATTAACCCCTAATCTGCCCCCCACAACGTCGCCGACACCTGCCTACACTTATTAACCCCTAATCTGCCGAGCGGACCTGAGCGCTACTATAATAAAGTTATTAACCCCTAATCCGCCTCACTAACCCTATCATAAATAGTATTAACCCCTAATCTGCCCTCCCTAACATCGCCGACACCTAACTTCAATTATTAACCCCTAATCTTCCGATCGGAGCTCACCGCTATTCTAATAAATGGATTAACCCCTAAAGCTAAGTCTAACCCTAACACTAACACCCCCCTAAGTTAAATATAATATTTATCTAACGAAATAAATTAACTCTTATTAAATAACTTATTCCTATTTAAAGCTAAATACTTACCTGTAAAATAAATCCTAATATAGCTACAATATAAATTATAATTATATTATAGCTATTTTAGGATTAATATTTATTTTACAGGCAACTTTGTAATTATTTTAACCAGGTACAATAGCTATTAAATAGTTAAGAACTATTTAATAGTTACCTAGTTAAAATAATAACAAATTTACCTGTAAAATAAATCCTAACCTAAGTTATAATTAAACCTAACACTACCCTATCAATAAAATAATTAAATAAACTACCTACAATTACCTACAATTAACCTAACACTACACTATCAATAAATTAATTAAACACAATTCCTACAAATAAATACAATTAAATAAACTAGCTAAAGTACAAAAAATAAAAAAGAACTAAGATACAGAAAATAAAAAAATATTTACAAACATAAGAAAAATATTACAACAATTTTAAACTAATTGCACCTACTCTAAGCCCCCTAATAAAATAACAAAGCCCCCCAAAATAAAAAATTCCCTACCCTATTCTAAATTAAAAAAGTTACAAGCTCTTTTACCTTACCAGCCCTGAACAGGGCCCTTTGCGGGGCATGCCCCAAGAATTTCAGCTCTTTTGCCTGTAAAAAAAAACATACAATACCCCCCCCCAACATTACAACCCACCACCCACATACCCCTAATCTAACCCAAACCCCCCTTAAATAAACCTAACACTAATCCCCTGAAGATCTTCCTACCTTGTCTTCACCATCCAGGTATCACCGATCCGTCCTGGCTCCAAGATCTTCATCCAACCCAAGCGGGGGTTGGCGATCCATAATCCGGTCCAGAAGAGGCTCCAAAGTCTTCCTCCTATCCGGCAAGAAGAGGACATCCGGACCGGCAAACATCTTCTCCAAGCGGCATCTTCGATCTTCTTCGATCCGGAGCGAAGCGGCAGGATCCTGAAGACCTCCAGCGCGGAACATCCATCCGGACCGACAACTGAACGACGAATGACTGTTCCTTTAAGGGACGTCATCCAAGATGGCGTCCCTCGAATTCCGATTGGCTGATAGGATTCTATCAGCCAATCGGAATTAAGGTAGGAATTTTCTGATTGGCTGATGGAATCAGCCAATCAGAATCTAGTTCAATCCGATTGGCCGATCCAATCAGCCAATCAGATTGAGCTCGCATTCTAAAATAGCTATAATATAATTATAATTTATATTGTAGCTATATTAGGATTTATTTTACAGGTAAGTATTTAGCTTTAAATAGGAATAAGTTATTTAATAAGAGTTAATTAATTTCGTTAGATGTAAATTATATTTAATTTAGGGGGGTGTTAGGGTTAGGGTTAGACTTAGCTTTAGGGGTTAATACATTTATTAGAATAGCGGTGAGCTCCGATCGGAAGATTAGGGGTTAATAATTGAAGGTAGGTGTCGACGATGTTAGGGAGGGCAGATTAGGGGTTAATACTATTTATGATAGGGTTAGTGAGGCGGATTAGGGGTTAATAACTTTATTATAGTAGCGCTCAGGTCCGCTCGGCAGATTAGGAGTTAATAAGTGTAGGCAGGTGTCGGCGACGTTGTGGGGGGCAGATTAGGGGTTAATAAATATAATATAGGGGTCGGCGGTGTTAGGGGTAGCAGATTAGGGGTACATAGGGATAACGTAGGTTGCGGCGGTTTACGGAGCGGCAGATTAGGGGTTAAAAAAAATATGCAGGGGTCAGCGATAGCGGGGGCGGCAGATTAGGGGTTAATAAGTGTAAGGTTAGGGGTGTTTAGACTCGGGGTTCATGTTAGGGTGTTAGGTGCAGACGTAGGAAGTGTTTCCCCATAGGAAACAATGGGGCTGCGTTAGGAGCTGAACGCTGCTTTTTTGCAGGTGTTAGGTTTTTTTACAGCTCAAACAGCCCCATTGTTTCCTATGGGGATATCGTGCACGAGCACGTTTTTGAGGCCGGCCGCGTCCGTAAGCAACTCTGGTATCGAGAGTTGCATTTGCGGTAAAAATGCTCTACGCTCCTTTTTTGGAGCCTAACGCAGCATTTGTTTGAACTCTCGATACCAGAGTTAATTTTATGGTGCGGCCAGAAAAAAGCCCGCGGAGCGTTAACAGACCTTTTACCGCCGAACTCCAAATCTAGGCCTAGGAGACTGATTACTGACAGTCTAAACAGTGATGATTGACAATTTTTGCAATACTGTTAACAGAAATATGATTGCTGACAACAATTGGCTAGGTGGGCCTGGCTCACAGCAGGCTGCAAGGCAGGAGGAAAGTGTTATTCAATGGCACCAGCAAACTGACTATTCAAATCACAGCAACTATTACCAAAAATTTTAATATTTAATTATTAGAATACTGTCACAACAAATATGATTGGTGTAAATATTTTTTAAGTAGGCCTGGCACACAGGCTTGGAAGGCTGTAGAAAAGTGCAATTCAAAGGCACGAGCAAACTGAGGGTTAAGATCATCAACAATAAAGATTTTTTTAATTGTAATTAGTAACTATACTGTGACAAAAAATTTGGATTGGTGTAAATAGTTGGCAAGACGGCCTGGCACAAAAGGATGGCAGGCAGGAGGGAGATGCAATTCAAGGACACTAGGAGACTGATTACTGACAGTCTAAACAGTGATGATTGACAATTTTTGCAATAATGTTAACAGAAATATGATTGCTGACAACAATTGGCTAGGTGGGCCTGGCTCACAGCAGGCTGCAAGGCAGGAGGAAAGTGCTATTCAATGGCACCAGCAAACTGACGATTCAAATCACAGCAACTATTACCAAAAATTTTAATTTTTAATTATTAGAATACTGTCACAACAAATATGATTGGTGTAAATATTTTTTAAGTAGGCCTGGCACACAGGCTTGGAAGGCTGTAGAAAAGTGCAATTCAAAGGCACGAGCAAACTGAGGGTTAAGATCATCAACAATAAAGATTTTTTTAATTGTAATTAGTAACTATACTGTGACAAAAAATTTGGATTGGTGTAAATAGTTGGCAAGACGGCCTGGCACAAAAGGATGGCAGGCAGGAGGGAGATGCAATTCAAGGACACTAGGAGACTGATTACTGACAGTCTAAACAGTGATGATTGACAATTTTTGCAATACTGTTAACAGAAATATGATTGCTGACAACAATTGGCTAGGTGGGCCTGGCTCACAGCAGGCTGCAAGGCAGGAGGAAAGTGCTATTTAATGGCACCAGCAAACTGACGATTCAAATCACAGCAACTATTACCAAAAATTTTAATTTTTAATTATTAGAATACTGTCCCAACAAATATGATTTGTGTAAATATTTTTTAAGTAGGCCTGGCACACAGGCTTGGAAGGCTGTAGAAAAGTGCAATTCAAAGGCACGAGCAAACTGAGGGTTAAGATCATCAACAATAAAGATTTTTTTAATTTTAATTAGTAACTATACTGTGACAAAAAATTTGGATTGGTGTAAATAGTTGGCAAGACGGCCTGGCACAAAAGGATGGCAGGCAGGAGGGAGATGCAATTCAAGGAAACTAGGAGACTGATTACTGACAGTCTAAACAGTGATGATTGACAATTTTTGCAATACTGTTAACAGAAATATGATTGCTGACAACAATTGGCTAGGTGGGCCTGGCTCACAGCAGGCTGCAAGGCAGGAGGAAAGTGCTATTTAATGGCACCAGCAAACTGAGGATTCAAATCACAGCAACTATTACCAAAAATTTTAATTTTTAATTATTAGAATACTGTCCCAACAAATATGATTGGTGTAAATATTTTTTAAGTAGGCCTGGCGCACAGGCTTGGAAGGCTGTAGAAAAGTGAAATTCAAAAGCACGAGCAAACTGAGTATTAAGATCATCAACAATAAAGATTTTTTTAATTTTAATTAGTAACTATACTGTGACAAAAAAATTGGATTGGTGTAAATAGTTGGCAAGACGGCCTGGCACAAAAGGATGGCAGGCAGGAGGGAGACGCAATTCAAGGAAACTAGGAGACTGATTACTGACAGTCTAAACAGTGATGATTGACAATTTTTGCAATACTGTTAACAGAAATATGATTGCTGACAACAATTGGCTAGGTGGGCCTGGCTCACAGCAGGCTGCAAGGCAGGAGGAAAGTGCTATTCAATGGCACCAGCAAACTGACGATTCAAATCACAGCAACTATTACCAAAAATTTTAATTTTGAATTATTAGATTACTGTCACAACAAATATGATTGGTGTAAATATTTTTTAAGTAGGCCTGGCACACAGGCTTGGAAGGCTGTAGAAAAGTGCAATTCAAAGGCACGAGCAAACTGAGGGTTAAGATCATCAACGATAAAGATTTTTTTAATTGTAATTAGTAACTATACTGTGACAAAAAATTTGGATTGGTGTAAATAGTTGGCAAGACGGCCTGGCACAAAAGGATGGCAGGCAGGAGGGAGATGCAATTCAAGGAAACTAGGAGACTGATTACTGACAGTCTAAACAGTGATGATTGACAATTTTTGAAATACTGTTAACAGAAATATGATTGCTGACAACAATTGGCTAGGTAGGCCTGGCTCACAGCAGGCTGCAAGGCAGGAGGAAAGTGCTATTCAATGGCACCAGCAAACTGACGATTCAAATCACAGCAACTATTACCAAAAATTTTAATTTTTAATTATTAGAATACTGTCACAACAAATATGATTGGTGTAAATATTTTTTAAGTAGGCCTGGCACACAGGCTTGGAAGGCTGTAGAAAAGTGCAATTCAAAGGCACGAGCAAACTGAGGGTTAAGATCATCAACAATAAAGATTTTTTTAATTTTAATTAGTAACTATACTGTGACAAAAAATTAGGATTGGTGTAAATAGTTGGCAAGACGGCCTGGCACAAAAGGATGGCAGGCAGGAGGGAGATGCAATTCAAGGACACTAGGAGACTGATTACTGACAGTCTAAACAGTGATGATTGACAATTTTTGAAATACTGTTAACAGAAATATGATTGCTGACAACAATTGGCTAGGTGGGGGCCTGGCTCACAGCAGGCTGCAAGGCAGGAGGAAAGTGCTATTCAATGGCACCAGCAAACTGAGGATTCAAATCACAGCAACTATTACCAAAAATTTAAATTTTTAATTATTAGAATACTGTCACAACAAATATGATTGGTGTAAATATTTTTTAAGTAGGCCTGGCACACAGGCTTGGAAGGCTGTAGAAAAGTGCAATTCAAAGGCACGAGCAAACTGAGGGTTAAGATCAACACTAAACATTTTTTTTAATTTAAATTAATAACTATACTGTCTGACTGTGACAACAATTATGATTGGTGTAGTTGGCTAGACGGCCTGGCACAAAAAGCTGGCAGTGGCAGGCAGGAGGTAAATGAAATTCAATGGCCCTAGGAGACTGAATATTTGCAGTCCAAAAAATTATGGGTTTTTTTTTTTTTATTACTGTTACAAGAATTGTGATTGGTGCCACTAATTGGCAACTTGGGCCTGGCAGACAGGCTGGCAGATATGAGTCGTGGATGGTAGGTAGGGCAGTAATTTAACACAGTATGCTGTGTAAGTGACAAAACACAGGACTGATAGAAAATTAAGTTACATTACACTAGCAAAATATTTTAAAATTTTAGATTTTAATATTAAAATTATGTTAAGAAGTGCAATGCACATATGACTCTATGAGTGGTCGCACTGGCTGGCTGCTACGTAGGGCAGCAATTATAACAACAGTATGCTGTGTAAGTCAGATAGACAGTTAGACACAGGCCTGATAGAAAATACAATTAGATTACACTAGCATAATGATTTAAAGACTTTTTTTTGGAAATTTTAAGAAAAAGGTTAAGCACATACATATGAGTCGTGGCTGATGGCCTTGGAAGGGCAGCTATTAAAAACAGTAGGCTATGTATGTCGGATACACACACTCCTGATAGAAAATACTATTAGATTACACTAGAAAAATGATTGAAATTATTTTTTTGGGGGGGGGGATTAAAAAAAGGTTAAACACATATGAGTCGTGGCTCATAGACTAGGGAGGGCAGCAAGTAAACACAGTAGGCTCTCTATGTCAGCAAAACACACAGGCCGGATAGAAAATTAGATTTGATTACACTAGCAAACAAATTTAAACTTTTTTTTTTTTATATTAAAATTAAGGAGAAAGAAAAATAGATATGAGTGCTGGCCTGGGTGGCTGCCTGGCACAGACCAATTAACCAAAAGACTGAAAAAAAAAGAGGTATATTAATGCTGAGTGAGCCTGACAGACACAGGCATGATAGTAAATGTAATTAGATTACACTAGAAAAATATTTTTTTGTGTTTTTTTTTTAAAATTAAAAATAATGTTATAAACGGATATTAACACTGCTGGCTGCTGGCTGGCACAGAGCAATGAACCAGAGTATATGCTGTGTGACACTGGCCTGATAGAAAATGAAAAAAAATTACACTAGAAAAATAATTATATTTTTGGGTTAGTTAAATTTAAACTAATGTTGTTAGGGAGATATCAGTGGTGGCAGTAGTCACAGCATATGCTGTGAGCCTTAAACACACAGCTGAAAGCCAGGCAAATGCTAATAAAAAATAAAAGAAATAAAAAAAAAAACGGCACGAAATATAGCCCTAAAAAGGGCTTTTTGGGGTGCTGTGCTTGCAGCAGAGATGAGTGGAGTCCTTCTGGACTGTAAATACACTAGCCTAGCTATGTTTTTCCTATGAATGTCAGGAGCAAAAACATAACAAGTCCTATCATTAAAAAAGCAAGTTCGTTATGAGTCTAAAATGGCGGATTCCGAGTAGCTGGGAGTGTCTGTGAGGGAGTGTCTGATGTTGATTGGCTCTAATGTGTCAGGCGGCTGTGACATAAAGGGTCAAAGTTTCCACAATGATGACACATAGGGGCGGATCGAACATCGCCATGTGTTCGCCCACAAACGCGAACGCGAACAACCTATGTTCGCTGTGAACCGTTCGCGGGCGAACAGTTCGGGACATCACTATCTAAGATCAATACTATGCTAAATTACTATATAAATGCTATTCCTGTTCTTTCATTTTATAAAGAGTTAAACAGAGCTACAATTTCAGAAGGTTAGATGGACATGTACCAGAAAAATTAAAATATTATGGCACATTCGGTATTGTCAAAGACGCTAAGAAAACAATAACAACTATTACCAAAAATTTTAATTTTTAATTATTAGAATACTGTCCCAACAAATATGATTGGTGTAAATATTTTTTAAGTAGGCCTGGCGCACAGGCTTGGAAGGCTGTAGAAAAGTGAAATTCAAAAGCACGAGCAAACTGAGTATTAAGATCATCAACAATAAAGATTTTTTTAATTTTAATTAGTAACTATACTGTGACAAAAAAATTGGATTGGTGTAAATAGTTGGCAAGACGGCCTGGCACAAAAGGATGGCAGGCAGGAGGGAGACGCAATTCAAGGAAACTAGGAGACTGATTACTGACAGTCTAAACAGTGATGATTGACAATTTTTGCAATACTGTTAACAGAAATATGATTGCTGACAACAATTGGCTAGGTGGGCCTGGCTCACAGCAGGCTGCAAGGCAGGAGGAAAGTGCTATTCAATGGCACCAGCAAACTGACGATTCAAATCACAGCAACTATTACCAAAAATTTTAATTTTGAATTATTAGATTACTGTCACAACAAATATGATTGGTGTAAATATTTTTTAAGTAGGCCTGGCACACAGGCTTGGAAGGCTGTAGAAAAGTGCAATTCAAAGGCACGAGCAAACTGAGGGTTAAGATCATCAACGATAAAGATTTTTTTAATTGTAATTAGTAACTATACTGTGACAAAAAATTTGGATTGGTGTAAATAGTTGGCAAGACGGCCTGGCACAAAAGGATGGCAGGCAGGAGGGAGATGCAATTCAAGGAAACTAGGAGACTGATTACTGACAGTCTAAACAGTGATGATTGACAATTTTTGAAATACTGTTAACAGAAATATGATTGCTGACAACAATTGGCTAGGTAGGCCTGGCTCACAGCAGGCTGCAAGGCAGGAGGAAAGTGCTATTCAATGGCACCAGCAAACTGACGATTCAAATCACAGCAACTATTACCAACAATTTTAATTTTTAATTATTAGAATACTGTCACAACAAATATGATTGGTGTAAATATTTTTTAAGTAGGCCTGGCACACAGGCTTGGAAGGCTGTAGAAAAGTGCAATTCAAAGGCACGAGCAAACTGAGGGTTAAGATCATCAACAATAAAGATTTTTTTAATTTTAATTAGTAACTATACTGTGACAAAAAATTAGGATTGGTGTAAATAGTTGGCAAGACGGCCTGGCACAAAAGGATGGCAGGCAGGAGGGAGATGCAATTCAAGGACACTAGGAGACTGATTACTGACAGTCTAAACAGTGATGATTGACAATTTTTGAAATACTGTTAACAGAAATATGATTGCTGACAACAATTGGCTAGGTGGGGGCCTGGCTCACAGCAGGCTGCAAGGCAGGAGGAAAGTGCTATTCAATGGCACCAGCAAACTGAGGATTCAAATCACAGCAACTATTACCAAAAATTTAAATTTTTAATTATTAGAATACTGTCACAACAAATATGATTGGTGTAAATATTTTTTAAGTAGGCCTGGCACACAGGCTTGGAAGGCTGTAGAAAAGTGCAATTCAAAGGCACGAGCAAACTGAGGGTTAAGATCAACACTAAACATTTTTTTTTATTTAAATTAATAACTATACTGTCTGACTGTGACAACAATTATGATTGGTGTAGTTGGCTAGACGGCCTGGCACAAAAAGCTGGCAGTGGCAGGCAGGAGGTAAATGAAATTCAATGGCCCTAGGAGACTGAATATTTGCAGTCCAAAAAATTATGGGTTTTTTTTTTTTATTACTGTTACAAGAATTGTGATTGGTGCCACTAATTGGCAACTTGGGCCTGGCAGACAGGCTGGCAGATATGAGTCGTGGATGGTAGGTAGGGCAGTAATTTAACACAGTATGCTGTGTAAGTGACAAAACACAGGACTGATAGAAAATTAAGTTACATTACACTAGCAAAATATTTTAAAATTTTAGATTTTAATATTAAAATTATGTTAAGAAGTGCAATGCACATATGACTCTATGAGTGGTCGCACTGGCTGGCTGCTACGTAGGGCAGCAATTATAACAACAGTATGCTGTGTAAGTCAGATAGACAGTTAGACACAGGCCTGATAGAAAATACAATTAGATTACACTAGCATAATGATTTAAAGACTTTTTTTTGGAAATTTTAAGAAAAAGGTTAAGCACATACATATGAGTCGTGGCTGATGGCCTTGGAAGGGCAGCTATTAAAAACAGTAGGCTATGTATGTCGGATACACACACTCCTGATAGAAAATACTATTAGATTACACTAGAAAAATGATTGAAATTATTTTTTGGGGGGGGGGGATTAAAAAAAGGTTAAACACATATGAGTCGTGGCTCATAGACTAGGGAGGGCAGCAAGTAAACACAGTAGGCTCTCTATGTCAGCAAAACACACAGGCCGGATAGAAAATTAGATTTGATTACACTAGCAAACAAATTTAAACTTTTTTTTTTTTATATTAAAATTAAGGAGAAAGAAAAATAGATATGAGTGCTGGCCTGGGTGGCTGCCTGGCACAGACCAATTAACCAAAAGACTGAAAAAAAAAGAGGTATATTAATGCTGAGTGAGCCTGACAGACACAGGCATGATAGTAAATGTAATTAGATTACACTAGAAAAATATTTTTTTGTGTTTTTTTTTAAAATTAAAAATAATGTTATAAACGGATATTAACACTGCTGGCTGCTGGCTGGCACAGAGCAATGAACCAGAGTATATGCTGTGTGACACTGGCCTGATAGAAAATGAAAAAAAATTACACTAGAAAAATAATTTATTTTTGGGTTAGTTAAATTTAAACTAATGTTGTTAGGGAGATATCAGTGGTGGCAGTAGTCACAGCATATGCTGTGAGCCTTAAACACACAGCTGAAAGCCAGGCAAATGCTAATAAAAAATAAAAGAAATAAAAAAAAAAACGGCACGAAATATAGCCCTAAAAAGGGCTTTTTGGGGTGCTGTGCTTGCAGCAGAGATGAGTGGAGTCCTTCTGGACTGTAAATACACTAGCCTAGCTATGTTTTTCCTATGAATGTCAGGAGCAAAAACATAACAAGTCCTATCATTAAAAAAGCAAGTTCGTTATGAGTCTAAAATGGCGGATTCCGAGTAGCTGGGAGTGTCTGTGAGGGAGTGTCTGATGTTGATTGGCTCTAATGTGTCAGGCGGCTGTGACATAAAGGGTCAAAGTTTCCACAATGATGACACATAGGGGCGGATCGAACATCGCCATGTGTTCGCCCACAAACGCGAACGCGAACAACCTATGTTCGCTGTGAACCGTTCGCGGGCGAACAGTTCGGGACATCACTATCTAAGATCAATACTATGCTAAATTACTATATAAATGCTATTCCTGTTCTTTCATTTTATAAAGAGTTAAACAGAGCTACAATTTCAGAAGGTTAGATGGACATGTACCAGAAAAATTAAAATATTATGGCACATTCGGTATTGTCAAAGACGCTAAGAAAACAATAACAATTGACAATTTAAGATGCACTGTAACAGTTGCAAACATACTGAGAAATAATAAATGAGCTCTCTAACGAGAAATGGAAATTATGAACAGTAAAAAACAGAAAGTAAATTAGTTTAATTTTTGTCTTATATCTTTCCACCCCTATAAATCTTACTTACATCATCTTATTTTCCTTAGATTAGGAAGCAAATTGGGGTAAAGACAGCACACTTCTATTAACATATATATTATAACGTAGAATAAATTGCAGTTGCAGTGATGATAAACTGATGAAAAATGACAACTATTAGTATTAGCATAATGATACACTAAAATATATCAAATAAAGTCTCTTCTGTGTGCCGAAGCCAACATGTACAAAATCATCTATAACACAACAAGGCATTTTTCGATATGAGCTCCTACAGCAGGTGCCGATTTCATGTGAAAACACATTTATTCTATCCAAATCCCATACGGAGTGAAGAGGGCTGGAGTCTTGCTACTTGCAGATTCCATCAAATCTGCTCAGAAGTCAATAAAACCTCCTCGAAACTCACACATTGCCCTAACAGTTTTATGAAGCATTTCCCATTTAGGTGCTCAAAGTCATGGAATGGATGAAGACTTAGATAGGATGGATAACTTTACTTACCGTGTCTTTTTTTCCCGGCTTCTTCCTGCCACAGTAACTCTCTGAACCACTCTAGCACCGACTCCCAGGCACTGCTCTGCCTCTTTCTTTCAGTCAGTCTGCTGGCACAACTCCGGTCACACTGATTGGCTCCCCCACCAAGAGGCAGCTATGAGAGCTGCCTTAAATGGGGGCTTATTGGCTATGCTGAGCTCTAACCACTCAGTGGGTGGCGGTGGACCTTGTGGCTCATAGGCAACAGTACCTATGTGGCACAAAGAAGAGAGGCAAACCTGCTCTCTGCCTCTCTCCATAGCTTAGTTTGCGGGGGAAAAAAATGTTATTTAAAAGAAAGGATTAATTTGAAATTGGAAGGATTATTTGAAATAATCAGCTGATTAGTAAACATGGTTAATAACCTATTCTCACCCAAGGTAATCCTGAAATCTGGCATGTTCGGGAGGCCTGAGTACATGTTTGAAAACCCCTGTTTTTATAAATCCTTCTGCTATATAATATCTGGAGTTAGAAAAAAGTTTTCAACAGTTCCATTAATACTTATAAAGTACAATAACTAATCTAATCTGGCTGTTCTGCCTCTAATTCAGAGCCAGATACAACATAATCTAAGGCTGAACCGAGTCACACTAATATCCAATGATCTGCTCTCCATAACTGAAATACCACTATGAATACAGACTCCCAGGCTCCTGTCACCCTTGCTGCGACTTGCATCAGACAGTCTTCATCTAACATGGCTTCTTACGCTCACATTCGCTTTGGACACTTTTCCTTCCCTTTACATCAAGTTTTCCAATCCTATTTCTGTCTTTTCATATTCATGTCTAGTGCTATGCAGAGTTCCACTTTTAGCTGTATTTAGACCTGCATCTCTGGGAGTACATATGGTGTGCCATGTTCTTTTCTGCATTGGATCAAAACATTTCATTGTGCTGTATATTAGTCTCAGTGTCATACTATATATAGTATGTGATTGCGTAATATTATGTTTCTGTGTCAAATTGCAATGTATTTGTGCTATACAGTGCTCTGTGCCATAGAATATCATACATTTTATATTTTACCTTGTGATTCTTGTTTTGATATATACAAGCTACTATAGTTTTCAGCTCAAAGATATACTTTGCTTTGTCATTCTACCTACTATATGATTCTCTGTGCTATACTGCACTGCCCTGTGCTGTAAAAACGTCCAATAAAATACTAAGTGCAAGCCTGTCAGCAGTCCTGCTGTGTGATCACCACACATTGTGCGAAACACATAGGGTTTACATTTCTGTGTAGCTTTCTCTGGGGTTATTTAGCTCCCCTCAGCAGACATAGGACTATTGCACCTTAAGTGGGTGAGACTCTGTCACAGAGGAGGAGTCTGGAGTTGCTGTCAGACACGGAGGTCTCAGCCCACCCTGGAAAGGAAAAAGGGAGAAGGAAGGAGGGTGTGAGGAACTGAAGCTAGGCTGGCTATGCACCATGTGAGTTAAAAACAAAGAATAGACATCCTGGATCTTGACAACAGGCGTTCATGTGTGTTTAGTTCAGTTATTTTTTTTAAAAATGTCAGTGTTTCACTAAAGCAAAAAAAGGACAAGCATCAAGCAAGAAAGATTCATGTCCTTCCAACTTCCTGCTTTATTTTTTATTTGAATTCCATTTATTTCTTCCATAGATAGCTGGGATGACGTTTGCAAGGGAAATACATGTGTGCGTGAAACATCTTTTAGTAGGATAAGCCCAATTACTTTATTTTATGCAACAGTAGTATGTGCAGTCTGTTTATCTATATTGATGTCTGCAGCCAGATTCTCTGCAGAATGCTGACCTGAGCAAGATAATGTATTTGCTGCAGATTCAACCTTACCAGTTTTATCACAAAGTGCATGGTGACCTGTTTTGCTTTCAGTATTACTGTGCCCTCATGCCTCCTGCTTCCTCTGCCAGTGTTACTTGCTTCACATTTAGGGCTAGATTACTAATTATCGCTCACCCGTTTGAAGAGGCGGAGCAACTGAGACCAGCCACTCAAAGTGGTGGGAAGAAAAACTGGCTAATGGGAAGGAAGATCTAGTCGCATGACAAGTAGTCCACTATGCACTTGATCACATGATTGCATAATCGGATCCATTCCATTTCCATAGGGCTGTATTAATGCAAGGCAAGCCGCTGGCTGACATCACATTGCTAGATAAGTCTCTACGATAACGGACACTGTAATTTTTTTTTAATCTCTAGATAACTTACATAGCTTTGTCGTTTAAAATATAGGTATGGCTCTTTGGGGATGGTGCGCAAAAAATATAGAGCAGAAAAAATATTAAACAATATTATGGGCTAGATTACAAGTGGAGAGCAATTTTACCCATTTGCGGGCAAATAACCACCCATTACAAGTGGCTTGTTATTGCTGCCACGAGCTCGCGGTAGCAATTAGCGCTTAAAAAATTAATCAGAGGTCAGATCTCTGGTTAATTTTATATATGTCCCCCAAATGCCCCCAAACGTAAGTGTAATATATTTTATTAAAAAATAAAGATATTAGCATCTTTATTTTTTAATAAAATAACTGAAAAAGCAGTTATATGGGTGTGGGGTGTAAAGTGCCTTTACATTGCAGTCTATGGGAACTGTGTGCTCCCTGTAAATATATATGTATATGCTTATATACATATATATTTATGTGTTAATATATGTATATACACACATTAACACAAAAAATATATATTTATATAAGCATATACAAACAAATGTCAAAAGTAACATCAACTGAACAATGCCACTCATGCCAGACTTGTCAGAAATTCTTAAACATGTGGGTAGTGGCAGATAAAGCAGCAGTCAAGCATAGCAAAAGTGGGTAATATAATACACCACAGGGACGAAGCTAAGGGAAACATGCATAGCGTAGCACTAACTACTACTTCCAGATTTGCTGGCAAATGGGGACACTGTGGAAGTAGCTACTAATAGCTTACCAACCCAAAGACCAGCTCAACGCTGATCACCTGGGTGTAGCTGAGCCTCAATTCCTGGTCCTCAAGCCTTCTGGGTCTGCTGTAACTTTAGACTTGATGGTCCACCCTCCGTGACCGCTAATCTTCCTCTCCTTTCTCCACAGAAATACTCACTCTGTACAGTGCTTCCTGCTTGCAACTGCCTGACTCCGATAGGGCAAAGTCCCACACGTGACCTCTGTGCTCAAATAGGGGTGACTGGTTGTCGATCCAGTGTATGAAGAAAATGAGAGGTGCCCGGCAAAGGGAGAAAGTCCGTAGCATAAAGAAGAAACAGCCGGCACTCTTTCCAACTGGTAAAATCATATATTTTAATGGTCACATATTAAAACAACAGCCAGGTATTGTTTGTTTCGGCTAGGAAAGCCTTAATCATAGATGTACCCATTTAAAAAAAACATCTGCTATTCAAAATAATTGCTGTAAGCCCATTGGGTCAACTTAACCCTTAAACACATGATGAAAATACTATATAACAAACAATTTCATAAACAAATCAATATGTACGAATAAACATGTATTTTGAACCAATCCCTAGGTTAGTTAGTATGAACTTTATATGACATACAGCTAATAGCCAGTATACAGACCAATATATACATGTGTGAACATAGAAAAAATATACAACTTTATACTCCATATGCGAAAATTCTATTCTAATGGTGTATCAGAACTGCTAAACAACAGTCTCCATTCTCTATTGCATACTTTGTTCAACTCAATAACTGGTTCTACTAGTATGTTTGTTTATAGATTAAATATTTGAAAAATGTTGGTGGTACTTTCTAATGCAAATTTAATTATATTATTTTATATTCCTCAAAGAGCCAGATAATTTGTCATACCATGTACACTAGGTATATAAAATATATATCATGTATCAAATATCAAAGAACAAATTACATATAACTGAAAGGTAATCGATAATTAGGATTAGGAATCCCTATCCTCTCAGGGGGTGCTACTTTAGGTTAAAAAACCCTATTCCCAATAGTTAATCACATCATATACACTGTTAAAGCCTTGGGGGACCCGTGTCCCCAAAGTAAAAATCCAAAAGACCTATCTCTTATGTAATAGCTTTATGGTGTCACCTTCCCGTTTTGGGGTCTTTACACATTCAATAACCATCCATTTAAGTAGTGAACTGTCATTATGATGGTCCTTGACAAAATGTTTAGCTAATTCCGAACTAAGTTTGGATCTCTTGATATTAGACAGATGCTGATCCTTTCTCGTACTCCACGGGTGGTACATCCTACGGACTGTTTGTTATTACAGCTACACCAGATGAGATGCATTTTTACTCCTACAATTCACACATGACACAATAGAAAATTCCTTGCCAGTAGCTGAGCTTGTAAAGCTATCCTTCCTGTCACTGTAACTACAGGCAATGCAGGGACCATACCCACACCTATACATGCCCTTATTTTCTAGCCAAGCACTACCTGTATTTCTTATACAAGGGCTCACATGGTGTCAAAATATTACCAATGGTGGTCCGTCTCCTATACGAAAATCGGCAACTATGTTTGACCACTCTACATAACTGGTCATCTGCTGTGAGCATTGGTAAATGTTTACGCATAACTTTACAAACTTTTTCTTAATCAGTAGAATATTGGGTTACAAAGGTAATGGGTTGTCTGGTGGGTGATGAGAACCTACCTCTTTCTGCATCCTTTAAAAGGATAGTCCTGTCTAGACCTTCAACCTCTGTTTTGCTCTCATAATGATTTCCCTTTGGTAGCCCCTCACTAAAAGTCTGTTCACTGAATCCTGACTCTGCTTCTTATAACCCAATTGATGGGAACAATTACGTTTGGTACGAATGAACTGACCTTTTGCTATGGCATAAGGGACCCTTTTCAGATGGCAACTTCTGCCATACAGCAAGGTCTTGCCCGATAAAGCCTTCCTTTAAATAGTAGTGTCAACTTGGTGAGTAGCAGTGTTAGCAACCAGGGTCACATCTAAGTAGTTAATTTTAACATTATCAAATTCAAAAGTGAACCTTAATCCACAAGGAATTATATTGAAATACTCATCAAACTTTATGGCTTTTTCCTTTCCCCCTGTCCACACAAAAATAAGATCATTAATAAATCAATAATATATCTTGATATCTCTGTGACAATAATTGGCATCTCCATAGATGTAGGTGGCCTCCCACCACCCCATTACCAGATTTGCTTAAGAGGGGGCAAATTTAGCACCCATGGCAGTGCATCGGGTCTGCAAATAGCAAGTATTGTCAAAGAAAAAATAGTTGTGTGTCAGTAGGAAGCGTGTTATAGATAAAAGGTATTCCACAAACTCAGTCGAGTAATTAGTCATGGTGTTTAAAAAGTGTTTGATCACCTCTATTCCCATATCATATGTTATGGACGAATAGAGGGATACCACATATATGGTTAACCAACCAAAGTTAGTGTCCCAAGTAAGATTTTTAATTTTCTGCAGTAAGTGCTTTGTGTCTCTAGGATAGCTGTGTAATTTCAACACTAATGGTTGAAGGATACTATCAAACCACTCGGAGAGTGGTTCACACAGCGAACCTTTACCAGACACAATAGGTCTTCCCTTCACTGCCTCCAAGGACTTGTGTACCTTGGGGAGTACATGAAAAATTGGTGTTACTGGATTTTTAACCATTAGAAAATCAAATGTATTATGGTCAATGTGACCAAGGTGCAATCCAACATCTAATAATGAAGCTAACTCTGTCTGGAACCTACGGGTTGGATTAGCGGGTAATACTCTGTAATCATCACTGTTGTTTACTTGTCTTAGAACTTCATTTGTAGGACTGAATATCCCAAACCACAACACTGCCCCCCTTGTCAGCTGCCTTAATAATCAGATCTTCGTTCTTTCTTAGGGAATCCAGGGCTGCCCATTCCTCTTTAGACAGATTAGGAAATCCCTTCTGTTGTTGCGTGGACAGCTCAATCAGATCAATTTCTATTCTCTTTTCAAAATTAGTCAAGATGTCCCCTCTAAACTGAACAGGATAAAAAAATAGATTTTGGCCTAAAACCTACATGTGAATTTATAGGGCATTGAGCATTGGCACTTTCATGTTCCAGGAGTTCCAAAGTGTGCATATCTCTTGCCTCAGAGAAGTCCAAAATAGGATCATTGATGCACAGGCTGGAAGAACCATGGGTAACAGTAGTAACTTCCAATTCACTATCAGTGGAATAGTCCTTTTTTTAGGGTAAGTTGTCTAATGAGTTTGTTCACATTCACAAGGGTCTCAAACAAGTTGAATCTTGGGGATGAAACAAATCCCAGACTATGGCCCCAAGTTATCAAGGTCTGTCGGACCTGATCCGACAGTGCGGATCAGGTCCGACAGACCTCGCTGAATACGGCGAGCAATACACTCGCCATATTCAGCATTGCACCAGCAGCTCACAAGAGCTGCTGGTGCAACGCCGCCCCCTGCAGACTCTCGGCCAATCGGCCACCAGCAGGGGGGTGTCAATCAACCCGATTGTACTCGATCGGGTTGATTTCCGGCGATGTCTGTCCGCCTGCTCAGAGCAGGTGGACAGGTTATGGAGAAGCGGTCTTTGTGACCGCTGCTTCATAACTGCTGTTTCTGGTGAGCCTGAAACACGGGGCATCAAGCTACATTCGGAGCTTGATAAATATGCCCCTATAACTCAAAATGTTCATCTCAATGTGCTTCAAACAAAAATTGGTCAAATTGATCACATTATTAAAGGTAACTATTGGTGATATTTGTTCTGTATTTGATTCCTCCCCTATCTCTGGGGGTATCAGGACTGGCTCTTTTTTGGTATAGCCCTGCCTTCTGTCCCCCCTCCTCCTCCTTTTGTGGGGTTTCCTGAGGGGAGCTGAAAAACCTGTTCAACCTCTGCTAAATCCCTATCAGTGTTACTGGAAGTGGTTTCATAAATTACTTCACTTTAATATTTTGTACCCATATTCAGACCAGCAACAGACATATTGAGTTCCTTATTAAATGCAACTGACTTTTTTGGTTGTTGTAAAAATGTTGTAATCTCACTATTCCTAAACCCACGGCATTACTCCTTTATTTACAGAATTTTTAGCAACATTGTAACCAGTCCATTAATTGTGTAACAAGCCTCTTTCATTTGAGTTGTGTTTTTAAACTTTTCTTTCTGGAACGCCAATTTAACATTTTATATACTATTATTGAAGCTGTCACTTTATTAAATAAACTATTAAAAGTTCAATTTTAACTTCAGCATTCTGCTCTTGTGCTTATAAGAGCATTCTTTACCCCCTATTTTCATATAGGTTTATTGTGTGTACAAATTCTAATTTATGCTCAAAGCACACTTCAGACTGCTTACCTCTAAATACCCTCAACAAGGTCTGTCTGAAGAAAATATCTGTATTTCAGGACCTCTTTTCCTTTCATTTATTAAATGGATGGTTATTGAATGTGTAAAGACTCCAAAACGGGGAGGTGACACCATAAAGCTATTACATAAAAGAGAGACCTTTTGGATTTTTACTTTGGGGACACGGGTCCCCCAAGGCTTTAACAGTGTATATGATGTGATTAACTATTGGGAATAGAGTTTTTTAACATACAGTAGCACCCCCTGAGAGGATAGGGGTTCCTAAACCTAATTATAAATTACCTTCCAGTTATATGTTATTTGTTGTCAAGGAGCAGGGTTACCCTGAGTGCAGGAAAAGAACCCTATAGCAAGAAGCACACAATCCAAAGGCAAGGTACAGACAAGGGAGATCCAAAAGACGCAGTCAGGGTAATATAATTCGGTCCAGGCAGCAAGTATCGTAAGCTGAAGTAAGGCCAGGGGTCAAAACCAGGAAATCCAAGATCAAAGGAAGGGAATAGGAATAGAGAAAATACAACGCTTAGTTATGCAGAAAAGCTGGCAAAATAACTCAGCAACAAGCCAGGGCTCAGACTGTAATTTAAACCTAGCAGGGTCCAGGAACGCCCCCCGTATCCAAGACAACGATAGCATCAGATACCTAGTACCCAATGAGAAGGCAGAGTGAGGCATGTCACAAAGATTCCCCTAGCAGATGGAAATCACATGTGACGCATGCGCACCCATGCACGCGCATGCCAAGGCGCACACCCTCGCGCACATGAGCGTGCACAAACAGGCGAAGACAAAACACTAGGCACAATCACTGTTGAGGAGAAATCTGCGGCGGCGCCCTCTGCCTTACCCACCTGTGAACAGGTAAGACGGTATCCCTGGTTCCATGACATTTGTCCTTTGATATTTGATACATGATATATATTTTATATACCCAGTGTACATGGTATGACAAATTATCTGGCTCTTTAAAGAATATAAAATAATATAATTAAATTTGCATTAGAAAGTACCACCAACATTTTTCAAATATTTAATCTATTAACAAACATATGAAATACAGCTAAAAAAGGAAGGATTGAACATATATCTAAGTCTATCAAAGCAGGACACAGGCTGCACAAAGTTAATCAAAAGCTTTTATTACCATAAAGCTCAAACAGTTCAAACAGGCCGTCTACCCTCCACCCTATTCCTAAAAATGTGCAACTAAAACCAAGTGAATTACATAAATATTAGAACAGGCCGGCCGGCTTGCAAGTCAAATTGCAACAAATACAATATTTATCAGCTATGATGTTTGAGACCGTAAAAATATGAACATTATCTCTTATGTTAACTTCCATATAGTCCATATAATTTTTCACGGGGCCCCAAAATTGCAGTTGTACTAATTATTAAGGAAAGTTCAAAAGTCCAGGCACATTAGTGTCAAAAACACGCTCTGGTCATTATGATTCCTTCAGATATCTGTACAATGTGGCAACATCATTACTGCTGTATTATATTATTTTGTGCATATGACTAGCTCCATAATTAACTCAAATCTCTTTAATAGACAACGAACAATGTACCATGGCAGGACAGACCAGGCTGTAAACCGCAAGACTTTCAAGCCTTATCAAGAAATAATTTCAGCTGTACCTGCTTCCCAGTCGGATCAATCTGAAAAATTCTTTGTTTCTGGCCTCTTCGCTTGCTTACCGCCATGTACGCTTCAGCGTTGCTATTCGGATTCAAATTTCGCTGGCTTGTTCTCAGCTGTTCACCTCCTGTGCATGCTCAATCATGACGCGTTTCTCCCCTCCCACATAGGGCTGAGTGTCGGGGCCTCATCAGATGTATTGGTTGAGGGGTGTGTATCAGACTTTATACTACCATTGGCTCGAAAGTCCACCCCTTAAACAGCATTCGCTTGCATAACAGCTGAAATTTAAACAAATGTTTTTTCAACACGGTATCAAGTTGCACAATATAGGAACTGATCATTACTATATACACTATTTACAACTACCACATCATGGCTTTTGTATGTACCAAATTATCTTGCAGCTTCACATTAGAAAATCGGATTTGTCAACATTTTATGTTGTTTAAACCTAACCCATCATGTACAATGGGCTATAAATTGCTAAAACGGCATTCTTTTTGCAAATCAGAACACAATTCATTTAGAACTTTCTCCAGGAAACACACATCTTTGCACCTATAATAATAACAATAGTTGGCGTGTAGCTCGTCTTGTGTCAGCATGAATGTTAACATATCTTATCGATATACACTAAAGGGGTTTGGTGCATCAAGAGTCATTTTACTCTACAGGAAACATGCATACTCTATTTTTTCATTTAAGCCTATTGTTAACAAACATACTAGTAGAACCAGTTATTGAGTTGAACAAAGTATGCAATAGAGAATGGAGACTGTTTATTAGCAGTTCTGATACACCATTAGACTAGAATTTTCGCCTATGGAGTATAAAGTTGATTATTTTTTTTTATATATATTTTCTATGTTTACACATGTATATATTGGTCTGTATACTAGGCAATTAGCTGTATGTTATATAAAGTTCATATTAACTAACCTAGGGGTTGGCTCAAAATACATGTTTATTTGTATTTATTGATTTGTTTATGAAATTGTTTGTTATATAGTATTTTCACCATGTGTTTAAGGGTTAAGTAGGAGTGGTCATGACTAAGGGATATGTTGATACTGGCCACGTGTTTATCTTGTTGACCCAATGGGCTTACAGCATTTATTTTAAATAGCAGATATATTTTTAAACAGGTACATCTATGATTAAGGCTTTCCTAGCCGAAACATGTTAGACATTACCTGGCTGTTTTAATATTTGACCATTAAAATATATGATTTTACCAGTTGGAGAGGGTGTTTCTTCTTTATATAAGCATATACATACTGTATATATTTACAATTAGCTGCCATCACTGCATGACTTACCCCCTTTGGAGCCTATGGAAGTGTGCTCTTGTAAGCACAATGCTTCCCAGCATTGCGGTCTGTGAGCACACACAGTTCCCATAGATTGCAATGTAAAGGCACTTATAAGTGCCATTTTCTTTCTAACACCTCACCCCCACCAACTTTAAAGCCCCAAAACTGCCTAGCATTTTTTTAATAAAAAACTATAATGTCCCCTTTATTTTGAGGGCATTTGGGTAACCAAAGATCGGATCACGGTAGCAATAACCAGCCACTTGTAATGACTGGTTAATAGTCGTGCTCTTGCACACGGGCAAATTTGCCAGTTTCCGGGAGCACGATAATTTAGCGCTCCACTTGTAATCTAGCCCTATATATATTTACAAGATAAATCATGGTCAAATTTACAAGATAAATCATGGAAAATATAGTCCTGTAAAAAACATAAGAGAGTGTACTATATTCACTTGGATAACAGCTCACCATTATCTCTGCTTATTCTGTGCTATGTAGTAAATGATGCTGTCAAAAGAACCTTTGTGGGGTGTTATCTTTATAACATGTTTATTTCTTGGTCTTGCACTGTTTACTTATACTAGAATTGCTATATGTTACATATTCACTTAGCCTAGAGTGAGCTTCCCAATCTATCTGCCTTTTTTTACTGTGCAGTATATTATGCAATCATCAAGCAAAATATTTTTTCCCTTTTGTGTAGTTAACAACATTTTTTTTTTTACCTTGACAACCCTTATTGTCTTGTTCTAATTTATGCCTTTTCTCATACAAAGAGTATTGACATAACTCATGTTTCCACACCTTTATGGCTAGGGCATTGCCACCTTCTCACACTTTGAAAGGACACATAATAGTACTGTTAAAAGTAATTAACTGTTATTTTGCTATTTATATTATATGCTACATTGATTGGCTTTTGGGAATTGGATTGCAATGACTAAACACAACTTGATACAACTAGAATTGGGCCTTACTTTCCCATTACTTGGAAAATACATACACGCCTGGTTACATAATAATAATAATAATAATAATAATAATAATAATTAATATCATACATAAATATATATATATATATATATATATAATCCCTTATTTATATATATATATATATATATATATATATATATATATATATATATATATATATATATATAGTACTGTGCAAAAGTTTTAGGCAGGTGGGATAAATGTTGTAATAAAAGAATGCTTTAAAACATTGAAATGTTAATAGCGAACAGAAGAAAAATCTAAATCAAATCAATATTTGCCTTGAAAACAGCATTAATTATTCTAGGTGCACTTGGACACAGGTTTTTAAAGAACTCACCATGTAGGTTGTTCCAAACAACTTGGTGAACTAACCACAGTTCTTCTGTGGATTTAGGCAGCCTCGGTTGCTTCTTTCTCTTCATTTAATCCCAGACAGACTCAATGATGTTGAGATCAGGGTTCTGTGGGGTCCTCACCATCACTTCCAGGACTCCATACTTTTCTGTAAGCTCAAGATAGTTCTTAATTACTTTGGCTGTATGTTTGGGGTCATTGTCATGCTGCAGAATAAATTTGAGGTCAATTAGATGACTCCTTGATGATATTAAATGATGGATTATTATCTGCCTATACTTCTCAGCATTGAGGAGACCATTTGCAGGAATATAGCCCTAAATTTGCAAGGAACCTACACCATGCAGACATTCATTGTTGTACTGCCCTCCAGCTCTTTCGCGAACAAACTGCCTTCTGCTATAGCCAAATATTTTTAAATTTGACTCATTAGTCCATAGCACCTGATGCAATTTTCTGCACCCAATTCTTGTGCTTTTGTGCATAGTTGAGTCACTTGGCCTTATTTTCCCATTAGAGGTATGTATTTTTGGTCTAAATTCTTCAAGGAAGACCACTTCCAGACAGTAGAGTGTTGTATCAGGGGTCCCACTGGTTTCTGCCAATTATGAGCTGATGGCACTGCTACACAATTTCTGATTGCAAAAGGAAGTCAGCATAATGTGTCTTTCATCTGCTGCACTATTTCCTTGACTGACCTCTGCTTCTATGGACCTCAACTTTGCCATTTTTTGTGCTTCTCCAGAAGAGGTTAGGCAATATATCTGCAAACCCCTGTCTTTCTTCAAATTTCTTCACACAGTTTTATTCCTCCTACACAGCTGTTTCTGTTTCGGTTAATGATTGTGTTTCAACCTATAAATTAACTTAATAAACATTAGCACCTGTTTGGTATAATTGTTTAAAGGATCAGTCAACATTGTAAATTTGCATAATTAACACATGCATGATAAGAAGACAATGCAATAGCACTTAGTCTGAACTTCAAATGAGTGATAGATTTTTATTAAATACATTGCAAAGTTATGTCTATTTCCACTCCCCCTGTACCATGTGACAGCCATCAACCAATCACAAATGCATATACGTATATGCTGTGAATTCTTGCACATGCTCAGTAGGAGTTGGTGACTCAAAAAGTGCAAATATAAAAAGACTGTGCACATTTTGTTAATGGAAGTAAATTGGAAAGTTGTTTAAAATTGCATGTTCTATCTGAATCATGAAGTTTAATTTTGACTTGAGTGTCTCTTTAATCATGCACCTGGCTATATGTCTACAAAATCCCTGACTTTGTGCAAGTGTACCTAGAAGACATGATGCTATTTTGAAGGCAAAGGGTAGTCACACTAAATATTGATTTTACAAATGTTTTTCTTATGTTCAATTACTTTGCATTTTGTTAATTGTTAAAAAAAATAAACAATTACATTTTTATCTTTAAAAGCATTCTTATTTTACAGCAATTTTTCACAATTGCCTAAAACTTTTGCACAGTGTTGTATATTTTAGTTTCTTACACATAGGTTAGAGTACAAGTGGCATGCAAATGTTAGCGCAGGATGTGATAAGCATTATTGCGATAGCGCTAACATACATATTACAAGTTGAAAATAAAACAGAAGCTGCTCCTGAAGTATTATCATAAAGAGTAAGGGTTCAAATAAAAGTTTACAAAGTATTGATAAATATGTTTTATAAGGGTTAAAAGGGATATGGCATATGCCAAGGTATTTTAATGGAAACGGCTATTATGTATACATGTATGTCTAAATATGTGAATGTGTGTATGTATAAATGTGCATTTATGTATTTATTTGTGTAAATATGTATGTGCACATATACATACAATTAAACACATGCATACACATGTATACACACATATACACATAAATATTCACTTTTGAGCCCTATCCAGTTAAATACCTTGAAACATGCAATATCATTTTTAATCAATTTTTAAATGTATTAAAGGGACATTTAACTGCTAAGCTGCACAGCTACAAAAGAATAGTAACTACTCACAATGTTATTGGATTTTATCCTGTTCCTGCAGCCCTTTACAAATCAGTTCTCCTGTTTTAAAAGCTGAAAAGGACGCCTCCATCTTAGAGCTCGGTTATTCTCACAGCCTGTGACAGAAGCAGTGTACACTCACAGATCAGTTATGTTGCCCACTTTATACAGCTGTATCATTTGCTTGGAGTTAGTGTGCATGATACATCGTGAACTTTACATTTTTACATTTTTTACACAGTTGTACAGTTACACAAATATGTTTAAAAATAACCACTCAGCAATAATAAATAACTACGCAACAACTGCATCATGCACGCTAACCTTACACAGTTATCAAAAAGTTGACAACCTAATTGATAATAACTGTGCTCCAAGATGGCAGCCCCCGGTACAAAGAGGTGGAGCTTCACCCTCAAACAACATTTCAGGGTTTAAAATAGCAATACAGCTTTATAGAGAGCTGCAGCAATAGGAGTGAAAGCAAAAGTAAAGTGAGTAACCATTCTAGGGTAGTTGTACCCAGCAGTTTAATGTCGCTTGAATGTGTTTTGAAAATAAATACTTTACATTCCAATATTCTTCACTTAGAAAAAAAGGTTCTTTTTATTTTGAAATAGCTATTTCTTTCTATATCTGTATATTATATATATACAGGTGGCCCTCGTTTTACAACGGTTCAATTTACACCGTTTCAAAATAACAACCTTTTTTTCCAGTCATGTGACTGCTATTGAAAAGCATTGAGAAGCAGTACATTTATTAAAATAGCCAGTAGGTGGAGCTCTCCGCTTGTGTTGCAGCAAAGTCAAGCAAGCTGAAATTAATCAGTTTAACCAGACCTGAGCTATCGAGCATATTTCAAAGGAACAAGATCTTCCTGTTTATAAATCAGTCCAGATTGGAATGTATAGAAAGAACTGTTTGCAGAAAAATGCAAGTGAAGTCTGTGTTGTGTGATTAAGCAAATGTTTTGTTCATTTAACTTAGTTTAATTATATATTCTGTGTTGTGTGATTATTTTATTAGGTTTATAATGCTGTTTAGCATTTAAAGTCTTCATTTCAAAGTTTTAAAAATAAATGTATTAGGTGTTACTTATGACAATTTTCAGAGGGGCCTGGAACATATCTCCCTCACTTCCCATTGACTTACATTATAAACTGGGTTTCAATTTACAACAGTTTCGATTTACAACCATTCCTTCTGGAACCTAACCTCGGCATAAACTGAGGCTACCTGTATATATATATATATATATATATATATATATATATATCAATTCTTCATTTCCTTCTATGTGAAGAACATCCTTTGCTCTCCCACTTACTTTTAACTTTCAACTTGTAATATGCGCTCTAACCCAATCCGTGGTAATATTTTACATTGATGCTTTGTTTTCCAACTTTTTTCAAGAAAAAAACATAATTTATGTAAGAACTTACCTGATAAATTCATTTCTTTCATATTAGCAAGAGTCCATGAGCTAGTGACGTATGGGATATACATTCCTACCAGGAGGGGCAAAGTTTCCCAAACCTCAAAATGCCTACAAATACACCCCTCACCACACCCACAAATCAGTTTAACGAATAGCCAAGAAGTAGGGTGATAAGAAAAAAGCGCGAAAGCATAAAAAATAAGGAATTGGAATAATTGTGCTTTATACAAAAAAATCATAACCACCACAAAAAAGGGTGGGCCTCATGGACTCTTGCTAATATGAAAGAAATGAATTTATCAGGTAAGTTCTTACATAAATTATGTTTTCTTTCATGTAATTAGAAAGAGTCCATGAGCTAGTGGTGTATGGGATAATAAATACCCAAGATGTGGAGCTTCCACGCAAGAGTCACTAGAGAGGGAGGGATAAAATAAAGAAAGCCAATTCCGCTGAAAAAATAATCCACACCCCAAAATAAAGTTTAAATCTTATAATGAAAAAAACTGAAATTATAAGCAGAAGAATCAAACTGAAACAGCTGCCTGAAGTACTTTTCTACCAAAAACTGCTTCAGAAGAAGAAAACACATCAAAATGGTAGAATTTAGTAAAAGTATGCAAAGAAGACCAAGTGGCTGCTTTGCAAATCTGATCAACCGAAGCTTCATTCCTAAACGCCCAGGAAGTAGAAACTGATCTAGTAGAATGAGCTGTAATCCTTTGAGGCGGAATTTTACCCGACTCGACATAAGCATGATGAATCAAAGATTTTAACCAAGATGCCAAAGAAATGGCAGAGGCCTTCTGACCTTTCCTAGAACCGGAAAAGATAACAAATAGACTAGAAGTCTTTCGGAAATCTTTAGTAGCTTAAACATAATATTTCAAAGCTCTAACTACATCCAAAGAATGCAACAATCTTTCCTTAGAATTCTTAGGATTAGGACATAATGAAGGAACCACAATTTCTCTACTAATGTTCTTAGAGTTCACAACCTTAGGAAAAAATTTAAATGAAGTTCGCAACACCGCCTTATCCTGATGAAAAATCAGAAAAGGAGATTCACAAGAAAGAGCAGATAACTCTGAAACTCTTCTAGCAGAAGGGATGGCCAAAAGGAACAGGACTTTCCAAGAAAGTAATTTAATGTCCAGAGAATGCATAGGTTCAAACGGAGGAGCTTGTAAAGCCCCCAGAACCAAATTCAAACTCCAAGGAGGAGAGATTGACTTAATGACAGGCTTGATACGAACCAAAGACTGAACAAAACAATGAATATCAGGGAGATTAGCAATCTTTCTGTGAAACAACACAGAAAGAGCAGAAATTTGTCCTTTCAAAGAACTTGCAGACAAACCTTTATCCAGACCATCCTGAAGAAATTGTAAAATTCTAGGAATTCTAAAAGAATGCCATGAAAAATGATGAGAAGAGCACCAAGAGATGTAAGTTTTCCAGACTCGATAATATATCTTAGTAGATACAGTTTAACGAGCCTGTAACATAGTATTAATTACGGAGTCAGAGAAACCTCTATGACTGAGAATCAAGCGTTCAATCTCCATACCTTCAAATTTAAGGATTTGAGATCCTGATGGAAAAAAGGACCTTGCGATAGAAGGTCTGGTCTTAACGGAAGAGTCCATGGTTGGCAAGTAGCCATCCGAACAAGATCCGCATACCAAAACCTGTGAGGCCATGCTGGAGCCACCAGCAGAACAAACGAGCGCTCCTTTAGAATCTTGGAAATCACTATTGGAAGAAGAACTAGAGGCGGAAAGATATAGGCAGGATGATACTTCCAAGGAAGTGACAATGCATCCACTGCTTCCGCCTGAGGATCCCTGGATCTGGACAGATACCTGGGAAGCTTCTTGTTTAGATGAGAAGCCATCAGATCTATTTCTGGAAGTCCCCAGATTTGAACAATCTGAAGAAATACTTCTGGGTGAAGAGACCATTCACCCGGATGTAATGTTTGGCGACTGAGATAATCCGCTTCCCAATTGTCTATACCTGGGGTGTGAACCTCAGAAATTAGACAGGAGCTGGATTCCGCCCATACAAGTATTCGAGATACTTCTTTCATAGCCAGAGGACTGTGAGTCCCTCCTTGATGATTGACATATGCCACGGTTGTGACATTGTCCGTCTGAACACAAATGAACGACTCTCTCTTTAGAAGAGGCCACGACTGAAGAGCTCTGAAAATCGCACAGATTTCCAAAATGTTGATTGGTAATCTCGCCTCCTGAGATTCCCAAACCCCCTGTGCTGTCAGAGACCCCCATACAGCTCCCCAACCTGTCAGACTTGCATCTGTTGAGATCACAGTCCAGGTCGGAGAAACAAAAGAAGCCCCCTGAACTAAACAATGGTGGTCTGTCCACCACGTCAGAGAGTGTCGTACATTCGGTTTTAAAGATATTAATTGTGATATCTTTGTATAATCCCTGCACCACTGGTTCAGCATACAGAGCTGAAGAGGTCGCATGTGAAAACGAGCAAAGGGGATCGCGTCCGATGCAGCAGTCATAAGACCTAGAATTTCCATGCATAAGGCTACCGAAGGGAATGATTGATACTGAAGGTTTCGACAAGCTGAAACCAATTTCAGACGTCTCTTGTCCGTTAACGACAGAGTCATGGACACTGAATCTATCTGGAAACCTAAAAAGGTTACCCTTGTCTGAGGAATCAACGAACTCTTTGGTAAATTGATCCTCCAACCATGTTCTTGAAGAAACGATACAAGTCGATTCGTATGAGATTCTGCTAAAAGTGAAGACTGAGCAAGTACCAAGATATCGTCCAAATAAGGAAATACCACAATACCCTGTTCTCTGATTACAGATAGTAGGGCACCGAGAACCTTTGTAAAAATCCTTGGAGCTGTTGCTAGGCCAAATGGCAGAGCCACAAACTGGTAATGCTTGTCTAGAAAAGAGAATCTCAGAAACTGAAAGTGATCTGGATGAATCGGAATATGCAGATATGCATCTTGTAAATCTATTGTGGACATATAATGCCCTTGCTGAACAAAAGGCAGAATAGTCCTTATAGTTACCATTTTGAATGTTGGTATTCTTACATAATGATTCAATATTTTTAAATCCAGTACTGGTCTGAAGGAATTCTCCTTCTTTGGTACAATGAATAGATTTGAGTAAAACCCCAGACCCTGTTCCAGAATTGGAATTGGCACAATTACTCCAGCCAACTCTAGATCTGAAACACATTTCAGAAACACTTGAGCCTTCACTGGATTTATTGGAACGCGAGAAAGAAAAAATCTTCTTGCAGGAGGCCTTATCCTGAAACCTATTCTGTACCCTTGAGAAACAATGTTCTGAATCCAAAGACTGTGAATCGAATTGATCCAAATTTCTTTGAAAAATCGTAATCTGCCCCCTACCAGCTGGGCTGGAATGAGGGCCGCACCTTCATGTGGACTTGGGAGCTGGCTTTGGCTTTCTAAAAGGCTTGGATTTATTCCAGACTGGAGATGGTTTCCAAACTGATACCGTTCCTGTAGGGGAAGGATCAGGCTTTTGTTCCTTATTGTGACGAAAGGAACAAAAACGATTAGCAGCCCTATATTTACCTTTGGATTTTTTATCCTGTGGTAAAAAAGCTCCTTTCCCCCCAGTAACAGTTGAAATAATAGAATCCAACTGTGAACCAAACAATTTATTACCTTGGAAAGAAAGGGAAAGCAAAGTTGACTTAGAAGACATATCAGCATTCCAAGTTTTAAGCCATAAAGCTCTTCTAGCTAAAATAGCTAAAGACATATACCTGACATCAACCCTAATGATGTCAAAGATGGCATCACAAATAAAGTTATTAGCATGTTGAAGAAGATTAACAATGCTATGAGTATTATGATCTGTTACTTGTTGTGCTAAAGCCTCCAACCAGAAAGTTGAAGCTGCAGCAACATCCCCCAAAGATATAGCAGGCCTAAGAAGATTACCTGAACATAAATAAGCTTTTCTTAGAAAGGATTCAATTTTCCTATCTAAAGGATCCTTAAAGGAAGTACTATCTGCCGTAGGAATAGTAGTACGTTTAGCAAGAGTAGAGATAGCCCCATCAACCTTAGGGATTTTGTCCCAAAACTCTAATCTGTCAGATGGCACAGGATATAATTTCTTAAACCGTTTTAAATGAATTACCCAGATTATTCCATTCCCTGGAAATTACTTCAGAAATAGCATCAGGGACGGGAAAAATCTCCGGAATAACTACAGGAGGTTTAAAAACCGTGTTTAAACGTTTAGATTTAGTATCAAGAGGACCAGATTCCTCAATTTCTAATGCAATTGAGACTTCTTTAAGTAAAGAACGAATAAATTCCATTTTAAATAAATATGAAGATTTATCAGTGTCAATCTCTGAAACAGAATCCTCTGAACCAGACAAATCATCATCAGAAACAGAATCAGAATGATGATGTTCATTTAAAAATTCATCTGGAAAATGAGAAGTTTTAAAAGACCTTTTATGTTTATTGGAAGGAGGAATAACAGACATAGCCTTCCTAATAGATTTAGAAACAAAATCTCTTATATTAACAGGAACACCCTGAGTATTAGATGTTGATGGAACAGCAACAGGTAATGGAACATTACTAAAGGAAATATTATCTGCATTAGCAAGTTTATCATGACATTCATCACAAACAACAGCCGGAGGGACAGTTACCACAAGCTTACAGCAAATACACTTAACTTTGGTAGATCTAGCATCAGGCAGCGATTTTCCAGAAGTAGCTTCTGATTCAGGGTCAATCTGAGACATCTTGCAATATGTAATAGAAAAAACAACATATAAAGCAAAATTGATCAAATTCCTTAAATGACAGTTTCAGGAATGGGAAAAAATGCCAATGAACAAGCTTCTAGCAACCAGAAGCAAATAAACAACTAGACTTAAATAATGTGGAGACAATAATGACGCCCATATTTTTTAGCGCCAAAAAAGACGCCCACATTATTTGCCTAAATGCTTTTGGCGCAAAAAATTACGCCACATCCGGTGACGCCGACATTTTTGGCGCAAAAACGTCAAAAACATGACGCAACTTCCGGCGACAAGTATGACGCCAGAAATGATAAAGAAAATTTTTGCGCCAAAAAAGTCAGCGCCAAGAATGACGCAATAAAATGAAGCATTTTCAGCCCCCGCGAGCCTAACAGCCCACAGGAAAAAAAGTCAATTTTTAAGGTAAGAAAAAATGTTTAATTCATATGCATCATCCCAATAATGAAACTGACTGTCTGAAATAAGGAATATTGAACATCCTGAATCAAGGCAAATAAATGTTTAAACACATATATTTAGAACTTTATATAAAAGTGCCCAACCATAGCTTAGAGTGTCACAAAAAATAAGGCTTACTTACCCCAGGACACTCATCTACATGTAGTAGAAAGCCAAACCAGTACTGAAATGAGAATCAGTAGAGGTAATGGTATATAAGAGTATATCGTCGATCTGAAAAGGGAGGTAAGTGATGAATCTCTACGACCGATAACAGAGAACCTATGAAATAGATCCCGTAGAAGGAGGCCATTGAATTCAAATAGGCAATACTCTCTTCACATCCCTCTGACATTCACTGCAACACTGAGAGGAAAACCGGGCTCCAGCCTGCGGCGAAACGCATATCAACGTAGAATCTAGCACAAACTTACTTCACCACCTCCATGGGAGGCAAAGTTTGTAAAACTGATTTGTGGGTGTGGTGAGGGGTGTATTTATAGGCATTTTGAGGTTTGGAAAACTTTGCCCCTCCTGGTAGGAATGTATATCCCATACGTCACTAGCTCATGGACTCTTGCTAATTACATGAAAGAAAAAGGGCATGGCTAGAGAGCACCAGAGAAACAATTGAGAACATTGATAAACTAGCAGACAAAAAGAATTCAAACAAAGAGAAATGTTATCTACAGGGGTGTGCTCATGGTTTCTCAGGCAGGATGATAGCCATACTAAAGGAGTTTTAAAATTCTTGAAAAAATGCCATTCCCAGTATATTCCACAACACTAAAACACCTCTTTCTGTACAAACAGTGTACTACAAAATGATTGCTGAAGAGAAACCTGTCAACCACCACAAAAGAGCAAAATAAAGTGGTCCCATAAAAGCAAACATGCAGCTACTCTGGGACTAATACAAAAAAGATCTATAGGTACTTGCATGGGTCCCATTTCAGGATTGTTTGAAGAGATATCTGCAGAATTGTAATCAATGATGAATATAACATCAACAACAGTCAATCAAAATAACAGTGCAACACATGAAATATCAACCGCCATCCTACAAAAAAGTCTTTTAAAAGTTCACAAATTCACAACTTCAGATGCTTCTTCTTTTACACGCGATACATGTGCTTTATAGATGATCTTATTTTTATTGTTTGGGGTTCATTTGATTTTGAAAGCTTTTTAATGTTCCTGAACAATGATTAATTCATTTGTAGTTTTAGTTAATTTGTAGTTTATGAGTGCCATGTATTTGTTTGACGAACATTAGAGAGAAGGATAAGAGCTCTTGGCATGTGACCAAAGGGACTTTTAAATGTGGGAGTACAAATTGTCAGATGTAATTTTTTTTTTAAATAGAACCAGTCCTTGATAGCACAGTAACATGTGAGAGGTATAAATCTAAATTTTATGCTAACTGCTCCACAAACTTTGTTGTTTACTTGCTAGAGTTTCAATATGCCGTATGTTTGACAAACATCTTCTGGATATGAAGTTTTATAATAAAGATTCAGCAGTCACACTTCATTTCAGCACTTTCTGTTGTAGACAGAGAATTCAAATTTTACACTGCGTCTGCTAATGTCAGCATCAATGTTTAGCTTTAATACTAATTTCACATATACATACTTTCAAAATATAATGCACAATGTAACAAATGGCACTTACAAGTTCTGATGAGTGATCAATGACACAAGTATCAAGCAATTTGATTCATTAGTGATAGTTTATAATGTGTATTTGAATCAGATTAGCTGATGTCATAAATCATGTGATTATGCATATTCCAATCAAAAAGTGGTGGAAAAATTCACTAGTGTGGGTTATTTAGGAGTTTGTGTCATAATTGGTGCAAAAAGTGTTGAGTCAAATATGGCGTGAAGTGGAGAGTGGGATCTGTATTACATGGTTTAAAGTATAAGTGGGTGAAGTGAGAGCCAAAAAGGCTGAGGTGGGTACTATAAAATATCACAATTTTATTATACACTGTAGTAATAAAAATAGAAATCAAATAAAGCTAAAATTAATGGATCCATGAGTAACATAATACGATTATCAACAAAAAATACATATACTTAAAAAATGGTGGACATAAATATATAAAAACAAAGATCTTCACATATGAATGGAGAGAAAATGACTTGTTGCAAATATAATTGATGAAAAAATGTCCCAATTGAGGTGTTGGGCTATTGATCGTCCCAATGAAATTGGCCCAATAGAATATATCCAATGAGAGTGTCCAGTGAGATAAAAAGAAAATATGTGTCAGGTTAGGAAATATCCAGAAGTAGACCCAAGTAGACAGGGTTAGCCTGTGCCAAAGTAATTCATGATATCAGCCAGATAGACTTCTGAATAAGGAACTGGTTTCAGGAAATGCCTTCCACAGAATCAGGAGAGCAGGGATAGTCACTTATACTCAGACAGAAGAAGGGTAACAGGAAACAGTTAATAATGCAGGAGTAGGTCATTTGTTATCAGGCAGTCTGAAGGTTAACACTGTGTAGACAGTCTTTGCAGAGTATGCAACAGGTAATCAGGCAGTTTGAGAGTTAACACTGTGTAGACAGTCTTTGCAGAGTATGCAACAGGTAATCAGGCAGTTTGAGAGTTAACACTGTGTAGACAGTCTTTGCAGAGTATGCAACAGGTAATCAGGCAGTTTGAGGGTAAACACTGTGTAGTCAGAACTTGCAGAATTAATAACATGTAATCAGGTAGTTTGAAGGTTAACATTGTGTTGTCAGAACTTGCAGTGATAGCAACAGGTAAGCTGGTAGTTTGAAGGTTAACACAGATAATCAGTACTTGTGGAGATTGGCAACAGGATATCCAGCAGTTTGAAGGTTTACACTGAATAATAGTATTTGCAGAGTTTGGAAACAGGTAAACATGCAGATTGAAGGATTCACAGAAATAACAGTATTTGAATAGTTTGCACTACACAGAGTAGTCTGAATATGCAGGGTTTGCAGCAGGTAAACAGGAAGTTTGAAAGTTTCACAAAACAAACAATACTTGCATTGTTTGGAGGCAGGTATTCAGGAGGTTGAAGGTTAATCCAGCATAGTAAGTCCTTGAAGAGATTGGCAACAGAAAAGCAGCAGTTAGAGAGATTCTTCAGCGAAATCCTAACAGAAGCCTCAAAGTTAACAAACAAACGGACACTGGAGAAACAGGAAGCCAGAATAAAAAGCCTGGTTGTGACATCATCAGGAAGGGGTGGCTCAGACACCTGTCAATCAAGCACACAGAGAGGACTGCAGAGCTTCCCAGCAGCTGAGCGTGACAGTGCCCCCTCCTCAAGGACCCCTCCGGGGGACCCGACTGGGCCTGGCAGGGTATTTCTTGTGAAAAGACTTGACAAGAGCTGGAGCATGAACATGAGAGGCCGGTTCCCAAGATCGTTCACAGATAGGATAACCCTTCCAATGGACCAGGTAGTACAGCCGATTGCCCCGTAGCTTGGAATCGAGAATCTGGCTGACTTCAAACTCAGAAGTTCCCTCTACGGAAAGTGGAGGAGGTGGTTTACTCTTGATAGAGTACCGATTGTAGATGACTGGCTTGAGTAGGGAGACATGAAACACTGGATGGATCTTGAGATTCTTGGGTAAGGACAGGCGGTATGCAGAAGAAAAAACTCTGGAAACAATTCGAAAAGGTCCAATGTACTTAGGACCCAACTTGGTACAAGGTTGTTTTAGACGTATGAATCTGGTGGATAAAAATACTCTGTCTCCAGTACGAAGTAAAGGAGCCTTGCACCTTCTGCGATCAGCATATTTCTTATGTCTTAAGGAAGAAGAGTGTAGATTTTGACGAATGAGTTGCCAGTGATTACTGAGATTTTTCACTATACGATCTGCTCCAGGTACTTCAGTAGAACTGGTAATCATAGGAAAGGTTCTAGGTTCAAATCCATAAGCTGCCTTAAAGGGAGAGGTCTGTAATGAGGCGTTATAACGTGAGTTGTGAGCTAATTCCGCCAAAGGCAATAACTGAGACCAGTTGGAGTGGTGATGGTCTACATAATGTCTTAGAAAAGATTCCAAGGCTTGATTTACACACTCAGTCTGTCCGTTGGATTGAGGATGGTGTGCAGTAGAAAGTGATATGTTGATTCTGAAGTGTTTACAAAAAGACCTCCAAAATTTGGAAACAAATTGGACTCCACGATCTGAGACTATGTCAGTGGGAAAACCATGTAAACGAGATATATGTAGAACAAAGAGTTCAGAAAGTCTTTGAGCTGTAGGCAAGCCTGGAAGAGGTATGAAGTGAGCAGACTTGGAGAACCGATCCACCACTACCCAAATGGTCATATTTCCAGCAGAAACAGGAAGATCTGTAACAAAGTCCATGGATAAGTGAGACCAAGGGTAATGAGGAATAGGAAGAGGGTGTAATAGACCAAACGGTCGATGAGAAGATTGTTTGTTCGAAGCACAAGAACTACAAGCAGCAATATAATCCTTAACATCCCTCCTCATAGTGGACCACCAAACATGCTGCTTCAGTTTCCACAATGTATTGGTTATTCCCGGATGACGTGCTGAAATGTTGTCATGAGCCCAATGTAGAAGCTGAAGACGTAATCCTTTGGGTACATACAGGATACTAGAAGGTAGTTTACAAGAAGATGGTACCCGGACTTGAGCAGCATGTAAAGCCTGTACTGGAAAAGAGGATACTTGAGCCAAAACTTTGACTGGATGTAGTATAGGTTCTGAATCCAATGGAGAAGGTTCAGAAGATTGGAACTGCCTAGATAAAGCATCTGCCTTGGAATTTTTTGAACCAGGAACATAGGAAAGTACAAAATTAAACCTGGAGAAGAACAAGGCCCACCGAGCCTGACGAGGATTGAGACGTGTAGCTGTTTGGAGGTATAAAAGATTCTTGTGATCTGTCAGAATGAAAAAAGGTTGACTGGTACCCTCTAACCAATGCCTCCATTCATCCAAAGCTAATTTTATAGCCAAAAGCTCCTTATTGCCCACATCATAATTTAACTCGGCAGGATTGAATTTTTTCGAAAAGAACGCCACAGGATGTATCTTGCTGGTAGTCGGATCACGTTGGGAGAGAACAGCTCCAGCTGCTATAGAGGAAGCGTCAACCTCCAAAATAAACTGGAAATCAGGAATTGGATGACTGAGAAGAGGTGCAGAAGAAAATGCTGATTTTAGCGTTTCAAAAGCCTGTACTGCCGAAGAGGACCAGTTCTTACAATTTTGCCCTTTCTTAGTAAGAGAAGTGAGTGGAGACGTGATGTCAGCAAAGTTCTTTATAAACTTTCTATAGTAATTGGCAAAGCCAAGAAACCTCTGCAGGGATTTGAGAGTAGTTGGTCTGGGCCAGTCCTTGATAGCCGACAGTTTAGCAGGATCCATCTCAAAACCTGATTCAGAAATGATATACCCCAAAAAGGGGATGGAACTCTGATTAAAAGAGCATTTCTCCAATTTAGCGAACAGGGAATTGTCTCGTAACCTCTGAAGAACCAGTCTTACATGATGTACATGTTCCTGTAATGTTTTTGAATAGATTAGAATGTCATCAAGGTAAATGATAACAAATTGATTTAGATAATCTCTGAAGATTTCGTTAACAAAGTGCTGAAATACTGCTGGTGCATTGCACAATCCAAATGGCATTACTAGATACTCATAGTGACCAAATCTAGTGTTAAATGACGTCTTCCATTCGTCTCCTTTATGGATTCTGACCAGATTGTAGGCCCCACGGAGATCTAACTTGGAAAAAATAGAAGCACCTTGAAGACGATCGAATAACTCAGAAATGAGCGGCAAAGGATAGCTGTTTTTGACAGTAATCTGATTCAAGGCTCGATAATCAAGACAGGGACGAAGACCTCCATCTTTTTTCCCAATGAAGAAAAAACCTGCACCCACAGGTGAAGAGGAAGGACGAATGAATCCTCTGGCTAATTTGTCCTTTATGTATTCCTCAAGAGAGACATTTTCTTGACGAGAGAGGGGATAGGTCCTTCCCTTAGGTAGAGGAGCCCCTGAATACAATTCGATAGGACAGTCAAATATCCGGTGTGGAGGTAACGTCTCAGCCTCTTTTTTTAGAAAACACATCACTAAAGGCATGATAGTAATTGGGCAAAGATTCAGGAACTTCCACCATAGCTACGACAGGACAGGATGGTTTAGAGGGATTTTGCAGGCAATGTTTGAAACAGGTAGTTCCCCAGGAAATAAGTTCTCCTTTAGACCATGAGAAAACTGGATCATGAATCTGCAACCAAGGTAACCCCAGAATCAATGGTATGTGGGGAGAAGAGATGACATCAAAACGAATAATTTCAGAATGAAGTATGCCCACAGTCAAAAGAAGAGGAATGGTAGAATGTTTTATGATACCAGTACCTAGAGGCTGTCCACTGACAGTAGTTACCTTAATTAACTGTTTCTTGGCTTGAAGAGGAATCCTGAGAGAGTCAGCAAAGTTTGAATCAATGAATACTCCAGCAGCTCCAGAATCGATGAGAGCTTGAGCTCGAAACTTGGTGTTTCCAAAAGAGATAGTTACAGGAACAAAAAGTTTAGAATTGAGGGAAGACATGGGATTCTGGCTTAACTCTGTCCCTCTATCAAAAGTTAAGCCTTGGCTTTTACTGGCCGGATAGGACAGTCCTTCAGTAAATGTCCTTAGGTACCACAATACAGACATAACCCAAGAGTACGCCTTCTATGGCGTTCAGCTTCTGATAATTTAATAGCTCCTACTTCCATGGGTTCCACAGACTCAGGAGATTGGGAATTTTTTATTAGAAAGACTTGAGGTTCGAATAGGAGGACGAAATGAAGATTTAACAAAGGATCTCTGATTCCTATCTATCTCCTGAAGACGTTCAGAATGCCGGGCGTCAAGAGTAATACATAAATTGATAAGACCCTCCAAAGAATCGGGGAGTTCCCGAAATACTAGTTCATCCTTAAGGCGTTCGCAAAGTCCTTTGCGAAAGGCTGCCTGTAAGGCTCCATGGTTCTAATCAGTTTCTGCGGCTAAAGTCCTGAATTCAATAGCATATTGAGCTACCGAAAGGGATCCCTGTCTCAGATCCAACAATCCTGCCTCAGCAGCTGCAGACCTCCCAGGCTTGTCAAAAACAGAAGAAAAAATGGACACAAATAATTCCACATCCTGTAGTAACGGATCATTCTTCTCTAAAAGAGGGGACACCCAGGCTAGAGCCTTACCCTTCAAGAGAGAAATAATAAAGGTGATTTTGGAAGTAGAATTGGAAAAAAACTTGAGGATTGTTTCTGAAGTGTAAACGACACTGATTAAGGAATCCACGGCATTCTTCAGGATTACCGTCATATTTATCTGGAAGTGGGATTCGTGGTATATTCTGTCCAACAGTTTGAGGTGGATTAAAGACAGCATTGGTGCTAGTAGCAGTGGCAGCAGGAGTCACCGTCGCTTGAGAAGGAGCGGAGAGGTTATGTAGCAGAGCAGTAATCTGGTCAAGCTTGGAATCCAAAGATTGCAAATGAGCAGAATGATTTCCTAGAAGTTGCCCTTATAGAGCCACAGCCCTGGATAACTCGTCAGGGTCCATATTATGGTCCGTTTGTACTGTCAGGTTAGGAAATATCCAGAAGTAGACCCAAATGCAAGGGCGAACTTAAACAACACCCTTGCACTCGTGACCCCACGACAACCTCCAAAAAACAAAGTACTCACGATATGGAGCAGGGTTAGCCTGTGCCAAAGTAATTCATGATATCAGCCAGATAGACTTCTGAATAAGGAACTGGTTTCAGGAAATGCTTTACACAGAATCAGGAGAGCAGGGATAGTCACTTATACTCAGACAGAAGAAGGGTAAAACAGGAAACAGTTAATAATGCAGGAGTACGTCATTTGTTATCAGGCAGTCTGAAGGTTAACACTGTGTAGACAGTCTTTGCAGAATATGCAACAGGTAATCAGGCAGTTTGAGGGTTAACACTGTGTAGACAGTCTTTGCAGAGTATGCAACAGGTAATCAGGCAGTTTGAGAGTTAACACTGTGTAGACAGTCTTTGCAGAGTATGCAACAGGTAATCAGGCAGTTTGAGGGTAAACACTGTGTAGTCAGAACTTGCAGAATTAATAACATGTAATCAGGTAGTTTGAAGGTTAACACTGTGTTGTCAGAACTTGCAGTGATAGCAACAGGTAAGTTGGTAGTTTGAAGGTTAACACAGATAATCAGTACTTGTGGAGATTGGCAACAGGATATCCAGCAGTTTGAAGGTTTACACTGAATAATAGTATTTGCAGAGTTTGGAAACAGGTAAACATGCAGATTGAAGGATTCACAGAAATAACAGTATTTGAATAGTTTGCACTACACAGAGTAGTCTGAATATGCAGGTTTGCAGCAGGTAAACAGGAAGTTTGAAAGTTTCACGAAACAAACAGTACTTGCATTGTTTGGAGGCAGGTATTCAGGAGGTTGAAGGTTAATCCAGCATAGTAAATCCTTGAAGAGATTGGCAACAGAAAAGCAGCAGTTAGAGAGATTCCTCAGCGAAATCCTAACAGAAGCCTCAAAGTTAACAAACAAACGGACACTGGAGAAACAGGAAGCCAGAATAAAAAGCCTGGTTGTGACATCATCAGGAAGGGGTGGCTCAGACACCTGTCAATCAAGCACACAGAGAGGACTGCAGAGCTTCCCAGCAGCTGAGCGTGACAATATGTGATGATTTGAAAAGTATAAAATTTAAAAGTACTCCAGTAGGAAAATAGAGGAAAAAGTGAAAAAATGTGTTGCAAAGGCTGTCAAAAAATTCTCAAAAAAATCCTCAAAAAATCCAGATGCAAAAGTCATAAATCAAATAAAAATATGAAAAATAGTGAAAAAATGAAAAAGATAATATTAATGTGAGAGTGATGTGAGGGTGTTGAACTTCTACTATCTTCTGTTAGTGAAATCCCATCAGTGGGTGTAAGAGTCTCCTGAATAATCCTGTGGAACAAAAACGAAAATACTGCAGAATATATAAAACACCTTGTTAGGGTATCAGAAAATTGGTTACCAGTTAAATGTCGATGCGTTTTGGCCTGATAACAGGCCTTTTTCAAGACTATAAAACTCTGTAAGCAATCATGACTTATATGGGGTAAGTAGTCCAATCATTAGTGGGTGTTTGGGCGCCAAAATTGGTTCCTTGAGGACTGCCCACTTCCTGTTGTGGGTATGGGCATGGGGTAGGTATATTTTTTAGAATATAATTTATAAATTGTGATTTAGTCTTATGTACCAACATTTACAATAAAAATTAGTGTCACAAATGTGTCTATGAGTATAAATTTTGTTTGGTATTTAGTTGGTTCCAGTTTCTTCACCTTTTTTTATGTGTATAATGGTGGCCTGGTGACGTCATATTCGGTTTCAGATGCATGACGTAATTTCCGGGATGTCATATCCGGTTTCGGCTTGACCGGATGTTTCGATGCGATTAGTGAAATCGGCTCTATTAGATTCCAGTATTTACCGGACCTGATTTCAAACGCATGCCTTTGTGTTATCAAATTGGCAGAGAGGTCTTGTTGCCATGTTAACTACATTAGGGAAACACGCCAGACAAACCGTTAAGTGATGGATGGGACATACTAGATGCTGATAAATAAATAAAGTCAAATTAATAAAAGTTAGAGAATCATAAAGATTAGACATCATATATAATATTGGGCAATAAATTCAAGACTTAAAATACATATACTTAAAAGCCTATAATCATAAAAATAGTAAAAAATAGTAATGTAGAGCACTTATTAGGTAGCCTAGTATATTAGCAGCATCAGGTGGAGAAAAAAATAATTTTTGGAATCGACAAACGATATACATATTTAGAGGATAAATAATAGTACAATTCTATAACCTGAGTATGGATAAGGGTATACTTATGATATATACATAGCATGTAAAGCAATACGAAAATAGTTAATCTATGATGAAATAGTGAATATATGATTAATATATGTTGAATATATAGATTACGTTATATATATATAATGGTGTATAATTCTCAACTTAGAGCACATATCAGCACACATCATTTAGATGGGTCACAATATTAACCGTTAATGGGACAAGTATTGAGGATGTGAATGGGTGCCTAAACCGGAATTTGTAAATGATGTATAGAGAATTGTTAAAAAATGGTTAAAATACTTGTAGAGAATATTTTTAAAATGTTATATATAAGTGGGGTGGAGGAATGTTTCACCTCAAATAACCCCCCAAAAACTTGTCATCTTTATGTGTGGGGATCACAGTGAATTATGTGGGCTACCACATAACTGCTAGCCACAGAAAGGGATCTTACAGGGCAGCCTAAAGTGGAATTATTAATTATAGTAAGTCATAATGAAGGAAAGTTAGGAATAATAGTATGGTATGACTCCATGTGAATGCATCTATAGGTTACTTAAACTAGTAATAAATAGTCTGAGTCTCCTCTATCTTAGTAACTATCAGATATACTTAGCCTCCCCTGTAGTGTGTTCTTTCATGTGGAACTTGCTATTCAGTGTCATTTGAGTTATGGTCGTCTTTTGTGATCTAGTTATCAATTCATTATGGAATCTAACTTGGAGACTATAACTCATTATTGTGTAATGTTCACAATGATTTAGAGGACCATCTCAGTACTAGCTGTATATGGTTTAGTGTCAATGCTATGGGTCCTGTTACATGGTTTAAACATGGTGCACATAGATTTTTACAAAAAAATAAAAAGGAAGTTAGCTATATTATGTTGTGTATTTATTTCATTTTTATCTAAGCATCTTCTGACAGCCCCCTGATCACATGATTTTGTATTTATTATCTATTGACTTACATTTAGAACTGTGTTGTGCTAACTCTTAAATAACACTCGGGTGTGAACACAATGTTATCTACATGGTCCACATGAACTAGCAGTATCCTGTTGTGAAAATAAAATAAAAAAGCATATGATAAGAGGCTGTCTGTGTAGTGGCTTAGAAACAGGCAGAGATTTAGATGTTTAAATGTATAACAATATAACAATGTTGGTTGTGTAAAGCTGGGCAATGTAAAGGCATTATCTATCTTTTTAAACAATGACAATTTTAGTGTAGACTGTCCATTTAATCATCACAATGACTTATTACAAACTTACACTATCACTATCTAATTGTGATAATATTACAATTGAGCTTGACCAAATTGTATATATTATTCAAATCTTCTGCAATTTTTATTAAAAGTTTTATTTTATTTTTGATGGCAATATGGTAAAATAAACACCTTGAATCAGTATCAGGAGCATATAGTAAACAAAAGGGCAAATAACTAATTATTAAAATCCTATCCAACAATTATAAACCCATCCTGTAGATTACGTTTTTTAACTATAACTAACCACCTGACAACCATATTAAAACGTTAAATCAAAAGATAGATGTTGATATGGTATCACTGAAAAAAAATCTTATAAGCAGTAAATTACTTAGGGGTCGATTTATCAAAGGCTTTGCTAGCCTTTCAACCCCATACAACTGCAGGATCTCACAAGAGAACCTGCACGCCGTATTTAACAAGCAGTGGTCATCAGACCGCTGCTTTCCTAACCTTTCGCCACCTCTAATGTGGTGAATTTCAATCTCCCCGGTATATTCCAACTTGGGAGATTGACAGTGTCTGCCCGCATGTGATTGGCTGTGTGCAGGCAGGGGGCAGGATTGCACGTGACTGCATAATAGTGCTCGTGTGCAATGCTGAATTCCACCAGGAGAATTCAGCCCGGCAGAGATGAGCTGGGGCGGACAGGGGTACATATGTGCGCCCCTTGTCCGCCTCAGCTTGATAAACCTCACCTTTAACAACCCCAATATACACATATACTGTAGCTGTATACATACAAATATCATCCTGCTTTAATACATAATATGCCTGACACAAGAATCATATGTGAATAAGGTAATCTCTACTGATAATACATTAAAGAACAACACAGGAGAGCAATCCAGTAATTATGACAGGGTACTGATATTCGAGTGAATGTCAATTTCCTATACACCAGGACACAATGAAGAGGTATGTGTAAAACAGCACCTTGTGATTGGTCAAAGGTAAGAATGTGATAGTCAATGGATGTTCCAGAATTAGTTTGTAAACAAATCCATCTTTGCATAATTCTAATGATCGATGAAATCACTAATCGCATCAGACTTGATACAATCCTTGCATATTACAGAAGTACAAACCTAAATAATAATAAGAACTGACCACAATTTGACTTAAAGGGTAAGAAATCTTTGTAAAATATTAAGAAAATAAGTCATTATTCTAATTATATAAATATATGTTATTAAACCAACCTACTTTCTTACTGAAACGAAGCTTCTAAATATGTTTAATTTTAAGTTTTTAATTTCTGTAAAATGAGCATTAAAGACCTCCCATAAAAATAGGCAGGGTTTATGTAAAATTATTTCTGTGCCCCATCCAATAGGGACGCGGTTCTGCCCATTACATTTTAATATTCAAAGCCAGGCTGGCTGAAGATGAATGTTCTAACTTCTATCAAAATAAGAAGTCCAATGTTTTGGGACATAAATTATCACAGCCTCTATGCTAGCCCAGCTTTCCCCAGCCCCACAGTCAGCCATCAAACACCACAGAGAATCACAGTGACATTTTTATTTTCTGGCTAATCTCAGTGTATTCATGTAACATTGACAAATGTTTTCCGCTACTCTTGAGCCACAGCAATGACAGGGTTAACGGGGATCCTGACATCTGTGCTGGACAATGTGACCTCTGCCCCCCCCCCCCCCAGTGACAGGCTGTGATCCCACTGACCCCTCGGTCCCCAGCTTCTGAAATCATGTGTGTTATTAATGACAACCAGCTGCATGTGCAGTCACTTCCTGCAGTGCTCGAAATCACAAACATTATACAATTACACTACACGCTCTATAGCACTGCACCTCCTTATAGCAGTATCTCCAGATTATAGCAGTATCTCCAAATATTCTATTAGCGCTGAAGATTCACTGCTGGCTGAAGGTGATTGTTCTAACTTCTGTCAACATAAGAAGTCCAATGTTTCTTTCATGTAATTAACAAGAGTCCATGAGCTAGTGACGTATGGGATATACATTCCTACCAGGAGGGGCAAAGTTTCCCAAACCTTAAAATGCCTATAAATACACCCCTCACCACACCCACAAATCAGTTTTACAAACTTTGCCTCCAAGGGAGGTGGTGAAGTAAGTTTGTGCTAGATTCTACGTTGATATGCGCTCCGCAGCAAGTTGGAGCCCGGTTTTCCTCTCAGCGTGCAGTGAATGTCAGAGGGATGTGAGGAGAGTATTGCCTATTGAATGCAGTGATCTCCTTCTACGGGGTCTATTTCATAAGGTTCTCTGTTATCGGTCGTAGAGATTCATCTCTTACCTCCCTTTTCAGATCGACGATATACTCTTATATTTACCATTTCCTCTACTGATTCTCGTTTCAGTACTGGTTTGGCTTTCTACAAACATGTAGATGAGTGTCCTGGGGTAAGTAAGTCTTATTTTCTGTGACACTCTAAGCTATGGTTGGGCACTTTATTTATAAAGTTCTAAATATATGTATTCAAACATTTATTTGCCTTGACTCAGAATGTTCAACTTTCCTTATTTCCAGACAGTCAGTTTCATATTTGGGATTATGCTTTAATTATCATATTTTTTGCTTACCTCAAAAATTTGACTTTTTTCCCTGTGGGCTGTTAGGCTCGCGGGGGCTGAAAATGCTTCATTTTATTGCGTCATTCTTGGCGCGGACTTTTTTGGCGCAAAAATTCTTTTCCGTTTCCGGCGTCATACGTGTCGCCGGAAGTTGCGTCATTTTTTGACGTTATTTTGCGCCAAAAATGTCGGCGTTCCGGATGTGGCGTCATTTTTGGCGCCGAAAGCATTTAGGCGCCAAATAATGTGGGCGTCTTATTTGGCGCCAAAAAATATGGGCGTCGCTTTTGTCTCCACATTATTTCAGTCTCATTTTTCATTTGCTTCTGGTTGCTAGAAGCTTGATGTTTGGCATTTTTTTCCCATTCCTGAAACTGTCTTATAAGGAATTTGATCTATTTTGCTTTATATGTTGTTTTTTCTCTTACATATTGCAAGATGTCTCACGTTGCATCTGAGCCAGAAGATACTACAGGAAAACCTCTGCCTGCTGGATCTACCAAAGCTAAGTGTATCTGCTGTAAACTTTTGGTAGCTATTCCTCCAGCTGTTGTTTGTATTAAATGTCATGACAAACTTGTTAATGCAGATAATATTTCCTTTAGTGATGTACCATTGCCTGTTGCAGTTCCCTCAACATCTAAGGTGCAGAATGTTCCTGATAACATAAGAGATTTTGTTTCTGAATCCATAAAGAAGGCTTTGTCTGTTATTTCTCCTTCTAGTAAACGTAAAAAATCTTTTAAATCTTCTCTCTCTACAGATGAATTTTTAAATGTACACCATCATTCTGATTCTTTGGACTCTTCTGGTTCAGAGGATTCTGTCTCAGAGATTGATGCTGATAAATCTTCATATTTATTTAAGATGGAATTTATTCGCTCTTTGCTTAAAGAAGTACTAATTGCTTTAGAAATAGAGGATTCTAGTCCTCTTGATACTAATTCTATACGTTTGGATAAGGTTTTTAAAGCTCCTGCGGTTATTCCAGAAGTCTTTCCTGTTCCTAATGCTATTTCTGCAGTAATTGCTAAGGAATGGGATAGATTGGGTAATTCATTTACTCCTTCTAAACGTTTTAAGCAATTATATCCTGTTCCGCCTGACAGGTTAGAATTTTGGGACAAAATCCCTAAAGTTGATGGGGCTATTTCTACCCTTGCTAAACGTACTACCATTCCTACATCAGATGGTACCTCGTTTAAGGACCCTTTAGATAGAAAAATTGAATCTTTTCTAAGAAAAGCTTATCTATGTTCAGGTAATCTTCTTAGACCTGCTATATCATTGGCTGATGTTGCTGCAGCTTCAACTTTTTGGTTGGAAACTCTAGCGCAACAAGTATCAAATCGTGATTCTCATGATATTATTATTCTTCTCCAGCATGCTAATAATTTCATCTGTGATGCCATTTTTGATATTATTAGAGTTGATGTTAGATTTATGTCTCTGGCTATCTTAGCCAGAAGAGCTTTATGGCTTAAGACTTGGAATGCTGATATGGCTTCTAAATCAACTCTACTTTCCATTTCTTTCCAGGGAAACAAATTATTTGGTTCTCAGTTGGATTCTATTATTTCAACTGTTACTGGTGGGAAAGGAACTTTTTTACCACAGGATAAAAAGTCTAAAGGTAAAAACAGGGCTAATAATCGTTTTCGTTCCTTTCGTTTCAACAAAGAACAAAAGCCTGATCCTTCGTCCTCAGGAGCAGTTTCAGTTTGGAAACCATCTCCAGTCTGGAATAAATCCAAGCCTGCTAGAAAGGCAAAGCCTGCTTCTAAGTTCACATGAAGGTACGGCCCTCATTCCAGTTCAGCTGGTAGGGGGCAGGTTACGTTTTTTCAAAGAAATTTGGATCAATTCTGTTCACAATCTTTGGATTCAGAACATTGTTTCAGAAGGGTACAGAATTGGTTTCAAGATGAGACCTCCTGCAAAGAGATTTTTTCTTTCCCATGTCCCAGTAAATCCAGTGAAAGCTCAAGCATTTCTGAATTGTGTTTCAGATCTAGAGTTGGCTGGAGTAATTATGCCAGTTCCAGTTCCGGAACAGGGGATGGGGTTTTATTCAAATCTCTTCATTGTACCAAAGAAGGAGAATTCCTTCAGACCAGTTCTGGATCTAAAATTATTGAATCGTTATGTAAGGATACCAACGTTCAAGATGGTAACTGTAAGGACTATATTGCCTTTTGTTCAGCAAGGGAATTATATGTCCACAATAGATTTACAGGATGCATATCTGCATATTCCGATTCATCCAGATCATTATCAGTTCCTGAGATTCTCTTTTCTAGACAAGCATTACCAATTTGTGGCTCTACCGTTTGGCCTTGCTACAGCTCCAAGAATTTTCACAAAGATTCTCGGTGCCCTTCTGTCTGTAATCAGAGAACAGGGTATTGTGGTATTTCCTTATTTGGACGATATCTTGGTACTTGCTCCGTCTTTACATTTAGCAGAGTCTCATACGAATCGACTTGTGTTGTTTCTTCAAGATCATGGTTGGAGGATCAATTTACCAAAGAGTTCTTTGATTCCTCAAACAAGGGTAACCTTTCTGGGTTTCCAGATAGATTCAGTGTCCATGACTTTGTCTTTAACAGACAAGAGACGTCTAAAATTGATTACAGCCTGTCGAAACCTTCAGTCTCAATCATTCCCTTCGGTAGCCTTATGCATGGAAATTCTAGGTCTTATGACTGCTGCATCGGACGCGATCCCCTTTGCTCGTTTTCACATGCGACCTCTTCAGCTCTGTATGCTGAACCAATGGTGCAGGGATTACACGAAGATATATCAATTAATATCTTTAAAACCGATTGTTCGGCACTCTCTAACGTGGTGGACAGATCACCATCGCTTAATTCAGGGGGCTTCTTTTGTTCTTCCGACCTGGACTGTAATTTCAACAGATGCAAGTCTCACAGGTTGGGGAGCTGTGTGGGGATCTCTGACGGCACAAGGAGTTTGGGAATCTCAGGAGGTGAGATTACCGATCAATATCTTGGAACTCCGTGCAGTTTTCAGAGCTCTTCAGTTTTGGCCTCTTCTGAAGAGAGAATCGTTCATTTGTTTTCAGACAGACAATGTCACAACTGTGGCATACATCAATCATCAAGGAGGGACTCACAGTCCTCTGGCTATGAAAGAAGTATCTCGAATTTTGGTTTGGGCGGAATCCAGCTCCTGTCTAATCTCTGCGGTTCATATCCCAGGTGTAGACAATTGGGAAGCGGATTATCTCAGTCGCCAAACGTTGCATCCGGGCGAATGGTGTCTTCACCCAGAGGTATTTCTTCAGATTGTTCAAATGTGGGGGCTCCCAGAGATAGATCTGATGGCCTCTCATCTAAACAAGAAACTTCCCAGGTATCTGTCCAGATCCCGGGATCCTCAGGCGGAGGCAGTGGATGCATTATCACTTCCTTGGAAGTATCATCCTGCCTATATCTTTCCGCCTCTAGTTCTTCTTCCAAGAGTAATCTCCAAGATTCTGAGGGAATGCTCGTTTGTTCTGCTAATAGCTCCGGCATGGCCTCACAGGTTTTGGTATGCGGATCTTGTCCGGATGGCATCTTGCCAACCATGGACTCTTCCGTTAAGACCAGACCTTCTGTCTCAAGGTCCTTTTTTCCATCCGGATCTGAAATCCTTAAATTTAAAGGTATGGAGATTGAACGCTTGATTCTTGGTCATAGAGGTTTCTCTGACTCCGTGATTAATACTATGTTACAGGCTCGTAAATCTGTATCTCGAGAGATATATTATAGAGTCTGGAAGACTTATATTTCTTGGTGTCTTTCTCATCATTTTTCTTGGCATTCTTTTAGAATACCGAGAATTTTACAGTTTCTTCAGGATGGTTTAGATAAGGGTTTGTCCGCGAGTTCTTTGAAAGGACAAATCTCCGCTCTTTCTGTTCTTTTTCACAGAAAGATTGCTATTCTTCCTGATATTCATTGTTTTGTACAAGCTTTGGTTCGTATAAAACCTGTCATTAAGTCAATTTCTCCTCCATGGAGTTTGAATTTGGTTTTGGGAGCTCTTCAAGCTCCTCCGTTTGAACCTATGCATTCATTGGACATTAAATTTCTTTCTTGGAAAGTTTTGTTCCTTTTGGCCATCTCTTCTGCTAGAAGAGTTTCTGAATTATCTGCTCTTTCGTGTGAGTCTCCTTTTCTGATTTTTCATCAGGATAAGGCGGTGTTGCGAACTTCTTTTGAATTTTTACCTAAAGTTGTGAATTCCAACAACATTAGTAGAGAAATTGTGGTTCCTTCATTATGTCCTAATCCTAAGAATTCTAAGGAGAAATCATTGCATTCTTTGGATGTTGTTAGAGCTTTGAAATATTATGTTGAAGCTACGAAATCTTTTCGTAAGACTTCTAGTCTATTTGTTATCTTTTCCGGTTCTAGGAAAGGCCAGAAAGCTTCTGCCATTTCTTTGGCATCTTGGTTGAAATCTTTAATTCATCTTGCCTATGTTGAGTCGGGTAAAATTCCGCCTCAAAGAATTACAGCTCATTCTACTAGGTCAGTTTCTACTTCCTGGGCGTTTAGGAATGAAGCTTCAGTTGACCAGATCTGCAAAGCAGCAACTTGGTCCTCTTTGCATACTTTTACTAAATTCTACCATTTTGATGTATTTTCTTCTTCTGAAGCAGTTTTTGGTAGAAAAGTTCTTCAGGCAGCGGTTTCAGTTTGAATCTTCTGCTTATGTTTTTTATTAAACTTTATTTTGGGTGTGGATTATTTTCAGCAGGAATTGGCTGTCTTTATTTTATCCCTCCCTCTCTAGTGACTCTTGTGTGGAAAGATCCACATCTTGGGTAGTCATTATCCCATACGTCACTAGCTCATGGACTCTTGTTAATTACATGAAAGAAAACATAATTTATGTAAGAACTTACCTGATAAATTCATTTCTTTCATATTAACAAGAGTCCATGAGGCCCACCCTTTTTTGTGGTGGTTATGATTTTTTTGTATAAAGCACAATTATTCCAATTCCTTATTTTATATGCTTCGCACTTTTTTTCTTATCACCCCACTTCTTGGCTATTCGTTAAACTGATTTGTGGGTGTGGTGAGGGGTGTATTTATAGGCATTTTAAGGTTTGGGAAACTTTGCCCCTCCTGGTAGGAATGTATATCCCATACGTCACTAGCTCATGGACTCTTGTTAATATGAAAGAAATGAATTTATCAGGTAAGTTCTTACATAAATTATGTTTTTGGAACATAAATTATTACAGCCTCCATGCTAGCCCAGCTTCCCCCAGCCCCACCGTCAGCCGTCAAACACCACAGAGATTCACGGAGCTAGCCAGCTCCCCTCAGCATTACTCTCAGCCATCAAACCAACAAAAGTGACTCCGCCCTGCTTTTTAATGACGTGCCACAGAAGAATAAACTGAGGGGAACCAAAATGCGTATGCGTTACATAGAAAATATGGTAATGCGGGCCACCATGATGTTTCTACCAAGGTAGAACATCTTTATAGGGTATGCATAATGAGGAAAAAGTGGGTTTGGTGCTTATTGTAAATATTTATAATACTTAATGATGTTTTAAAAAAAAAAAAAATTTGAGTTTACTATCCCTTTAAATATCTGTTAATTTGAAATTTAATAATAAAAAAAATGCATATGAATGGTAATGGACATAGCAAAGATCCAGTGAACAACCAATAAACATAGAGGGAGGTACCAAGATATATATATACAGCCCAATCTTGCAGCCCCGCACCCACCTCTCTGAGGATGCGCAATGTGACACATGACCGCATCAGGAGACTGCTTTTAACTGGCTCACCTTTTGTTTAACATAATTTAATGATAAATTCTAGACTTTAACAAATATTTGGACAATCCATCTATATCATTTTTGGCCATATTATATTTTGGTGAGGATGTAACATCACCTTTTTCTGTGTGTGTAGTAGGTTTGCTTGCAGAATTGTGGAGAGAGAAAGAGAAAAAGAGAGAAAGAGAGAGAAAGAGAGAAAGAGAGAGAAAGAGAAAAAGAGAGAGAAAGAGAAAAAGAGAGAGAAAGAGAAAAAGAGAGAGAGAGAAAAAGAGAGAGAGAGAGAGAAAAAGAAAGAGAGAGAGAGAAAAAGAGAGAAAGAGAGAAAGAAAGAGAGAAAGAGAGAAAGAGAGAGAAAGAGAGAGAAAGAGAGAGAGAAAGAGAGAAAGAAAGAGAGAAAGAAAGAGAGAAAGAGAGAGAGAGAGAGAGAGAGAGAGAGAACATCACATGTACACACAGGTCTGCTACACTCGATCTTTAGGGGCCAGCATTGTGCAGGTATAGAGGCCGGCGGCAGTTATCTATATTTAGCATTGCCGTGCCTGCCCCCCCCCCCCCCCGAACCTGTAAAATGAAATACTTTAGGTTGAGAGTGCCTCATACCCCTAGGTCCCATGAATCATGTCATTTGTTTGGGTGCACACAGCCTTTTGCTTAACCCAGTAGTTTTCTTTTTTCTTTTCAATACTATTTTATTTATATAAGCGCACTAAACAGCTTGTTCTTCCCACGGCTAAGTTTGGACCTGAAGGCAGGCAATACAGTACAATAAAGTTGGAACATAGATTATCTGTAGAAAATCACCCTTGTGTCCCCAGCAATATGGGCAATCAATATCAATACTCTGTGCCGCTGGACTGGAGGCAACTGACAGCTCTTCAAAAAACAGATTTTCAGTGCGCTTTTATATTGGCAAGAAAAAAACTACTGGGTTAAGCAAAAGTCTGTTGTGCACCCAAACAAATGACATGATTCACGATCACGGGCCCTGGGGATATGGGTGCACTCTCAACCTATAGTATTTCATTTTACAGGTTGGGTAGGGGCATGGCTGTCCCGAATATAGATCACTGCCGCCGGCCTCTGTAAAGCAGAGCGTTTACCTGCACAATAATTGCATAAGTGGCAGCCATTATTGAATCTGCTGGCTGACGGCATTGCAGGAGGCCAGGCAGCAGTGGGCCCCTCCAGAGTGGCGGACCTCCAAGGCACGGTCGCAACTGCACCTGTTGCGATCCTGGTTGTTCCGCCCCTGCTTCAGGGCCTAAAGGACTCCTTGCTGAACTCCGTCCTGAGTACTAGCAAAACTACTTTCCGGTGGGAGGTCTATAGGTGGTGCCTTTGCACTTGTGCAGGCTCAATTCCCTTATGGGAAATGTAGTTTACGACAACTGTAGGGGTAGCAGTCACTGTCACTTATGTTTAATCCAACCTCTTAAAGAGCGGCAGCTGAATTAACTTTTTAGTAGAACTTAGTACTCATATAACAATCAACACAAAGTTAATTCAGCTGCCTCTCCTTCAGTGACTGCAAAAAGTGCCGCCCTTCTCAATCTGCCGCCCTAGGCCCGGGCCTTGTTGGCCTAGGCAGTAATACGCCCCTGGGTGGAACACATAGCTAAAATCAGTCCTGCTTGTTAACCGTTAGAAAACTCTTTTACTATGTTATGACTTAGTTAATTTCTACCAAGGAAAACATTTTCCTTATTCATAATTTATAATATACAAAGTTAAAGGGATACTAAACTCCATGTTTTTCTTTCATGAGTCAGATTGAGCATGCAATTTTAAGCAACTTTCTAATGTATTCAAATTGCCAAATTGTATTCTTTCTCTTGCTATCTTTATTTGAAAAGCAGGAATCTAAGCTTAGGAGCCAGCCCATTTTTGGTTCAGCGCCTTGGTAGTGCTTGCTGATTAGTGGCTAAATGTAGAACAAAGAAAAATTCATAATAGGAGTAAATTAGAAAGCTGCTTAAAATTGCATGCTCTATCTGAATCATGAAAGAAAAAAACATGTGTGTTTAGTAACCCTTTAGCAGAGAATGAAAACAAAAAGCGCAACCTCGATTCAAGTGGTTTTAATGACAGATTCACAGCTACAACACAAGGTAAGAATTGCACTTACCAAATAACATTAAAAACATGCACATAAAAAATATAGATGGTCTCCACAGGAACAGCAGGGTACACCGGTTTAATTTGCCACGTCCCACCAGGTAAATTCCAGATCCCAGTACTCCTTCAGGCCTGTGATGACTATTGAAAGTCTATTTATGTATATTAATCATACATTTGAGTATTAAAAACACCTCAACGCTTTTCCCCTGTCTAAAGGACAGGCTTTCTCAAGAGGAACAATGGTTAATGGTTTAGTAACCCTTTAAAAATAAAACACATGTTCCCCTCCTTCCCATCCCAGAATAGATAAATTGTTGTTAAAATGTGGCAACAATTTACTACTGCACAATCATCTTATTTAATTTAAAGGTATAGGGGCCTATTTATCAAGCCGTCAACTGCAAATACGCTGGAATTCCACAGCGTAATTGTGGCGAGCCTGATTCCCCTTATTTATCAAACCCTACAGACCGGCAAAAGTAGTATTTTGTGACGTAACATATGATCCGCCGGTCAAAGGCCGACACAGATCGATGCTTACATCATTACAGATGTTCCGAATGCGAATTCGGCACTATCTGACTTCTTTTGCTAGTTAACAAATTTCTACCAGGTACGCTCAGCACTATTCCGGCCCAGCGTACCTGGTGTTCAATCCGCTGTCCTGGAGGCGGCATATGCCATAGGAATCAATGGGAGTCTGAAAGCAGCGAAATCTTATGTTCGCTGCTGCACGATATCCCATTGATTCCTATGGGAGAATAAAGTTACGTTTACACCTAACACCCTAACATAAACCCCGAGTCTAAACACCCCTAATCTGCCACCCCCTACACCGCCGCCACCTACATTATACTTATTAACCCCTAATCTGCCCCCCAACACCGCCGCCACCTACATTATGTTATTAACCCCTAATCTGCCCCCCTACATGCCACCACCTAATTATGTTATTAACCCCTAATCTGCCACCCCCTACACCGCCGCCACCTACATTATGTTATTAACCCCTAATCTGCCGTCCCCTACATGTTGCCACCTGCATTATGTTATTAACCCCTAATCTGCCGTCTCCTACACCGCCACCACCTACATTATGTTATTAACCCCTAAGCTGCCGTCCCCTACACCGCTGCCACCTACATTATGTTATTAACCCCTAATCTGCCGTCCCCAATGTCGCCGCCACTATATTAAATTTATTAACCCCTAAACCTAAGTCTAACCCTAACACCCCCTAACAAATCTAATTTAAATAAATATAAATTAAAGTCTTATCATTAACTATATTATTCCTATTTGAAACTAAATACTTACCTATAAAATAAACCCTAAGCTAGCTACAATATAACTAATATTTACATTGTATATAGCTAAGGGTTTATTTTTATTTTACAGGCAAGTTTATATTTATTTTAACTAGGTAGATAAGTTAATAAATAGTTATTAACTATTTAATAACCACCTTGCTAAAATAAATACAAAAGTACCTGTAAAATAAAACCTAACCTAAGTTACAATAACACCTAACACTACACTACAATTAAATAAATTTCATAAATTAAATACAATTAACTAAATTAAATACAATAACCTAAATTAAAATACAAAAAAAACAATAAATTACAGAAAATTAAACTAATTACACCTAATCTAATAGCCCTATCCAAATAAAAAAAAGCCCCCCCAAAATAAAAAAACCCTAGCCTAAACTAAACTACCAATAGCCCTTAAAAGGGCCTTTTGCGGGGCATTCCCCCAAAGTAATTAGCTCTTTTACCTGTAAAAAAAAATACAGACAACCCCCCCAAAGGTAGGTAAAGGCAGTTAGCTCTTTTGCAGCCCAAAGCCCTAACCTAAAAATAAAACCCACCCAATACACCCTTAAAAAAGTCTAACACTAACCCCCTGAAGATCGACTTACCGGGAGATGTCTTCATCCAAGCCGGGCGAAGTGGTCCTCCAGACGGGCAGAAGTCTTCATCCAGCCAGGCAGAAGTGGTCCTCCAGACGGCAGAAGTCTTCATCCAGACGGCATCTTCTATCTTCATCCATCCGGCGCGGAGCAGGTCCATCTTCAAGACAGCCGACACGGAGCATCCTCTTCGGCCAACGACTACCCGACGAATGAAGGTTCCTTTAAGTGACGTCATCCAAGATGGCGTCCCTTAGATTCCGATTGGCTGATAGAATTCTATCAGCCAATCGGAATTAAGGTAGAAAAAATCCTATTGGTTGATGCAATCAGCTAATAGGATTGAACTTCAATCCTATTGGCTGATTGGAACAGCCAATAGAATGTGAGCTCAATTCTATTGGCTGATTGGATCAGCCAATAGGATTAAAGCTCAATCCTATTGGCTGATTGCATCAGCCAATAGTATTTTTTCACCTTTAATTCCGATTGGCTGATAGAATTCTATCAGCCAATCGGAATTCAAGGGACGCCATCATGGATGACGTCATTTAAAGGAACCTTCATTCTGCAAGAAGACTTCGATTGAAGAGGATGCTCCGCGCCAGATGTCTTGAAGATGGAGCCGCTCCGCACCGGATGGATGAAGATAGAATATGCTGTCTGGATGTAGACTTCTGCGGGCTTGGATGAAGGCTTCGGCTGCTTGGATGAAGACTTCTGCCAGCTTCGATGAGGACTTCTGCTGCTTTGTTGAGGATGGATGTCAGGTCTTCAAAAACTGTAAGTGGATCTTCAGGGGTTAGTGTTTGGCTTTAAGGGTTTATTTGGTGGGTTTTATTTTTAGATTAGGGGTTTAAGCACTTGAAAAAGAGCTAATTGCCCTTTTAAGGGCAATGCCCATCCAAATGCCCTTTCCAGGGCAATGGGGAGCTTAGGTTTTTTTAGTTAGGATTTTATTTGGGGGTTGGTTGTGTGGGTGGTGGGTTTTACTGTTGGGGGGTTGTTTGTATTTTTTTTTAAAGGCCCTTTTAAGGGCTATTAGAAGTTTAGTTTAGGCTAGGGGGGGATTATTTTGGGGGGGCTTTTTATTTTAATAGGGCTAATAGATTAGGTGTAATTAGTTTAAATATCTAATAATTTCTTTTTTTATTTTGTGTAATTTAGTCTTTGTTTTTTTGTAATTTAGGTAATTGTATTTAATTTAGGTAATTGATTTAATTGTAGTGTAAGGTTAGGTGTTAGTGTTAAACAGGTTAGGTTTTATTTTAAAGGTAAATTTGTATTTATTTTAACTAGGTAGCTAGTAAATAGTTAATAACTATTTACTAACTAGTCTACCTAGTTAAAATAAATACAAACTTGCCTGTGAAATAAAAATAAAACCTAAGATAGATACAATGTAACTATTAGTTATATTGTAGCTATCTTAGGGTTTATTTTACAGGTAAGTATTTAGTTTTAAATAGGAATTATTTAGTTTTTAATAGTATGTTTTATTTAGATTTATTTTAATTACATTAAAGTTAGTAGGTTAGGGTTAGATTTAGGGTTAGGTTTAGGGGTTAATAAATTTAGTATAGTGTCCATGACGTTGGGGGCGGTAGATTAGGGGTTAATAAATGTATATAGAATGAGCGAAACGCGTTAGCTAGGAGCTTACCTTGTACCGCCCATGATGGAGGCCTGCTCCTGAATAAACTTTGTATTCTCACCAGAAGACTCAGCGTTCCTTTTTCCTCGTTAATAAATGTAGGTAGGTGGCGGCGATGTTAGGGACTAGTGGTTGATAATATTTAACTAGTGTTTGCGATGCGGGAGTACAGCGGTTTAGGGGTTATTATGTTTATTATAGTGGCGGCGACGTTGGGGGCAGCAGATTAGGGGTTAATAAGTGTAGGTAGGTTGCGGCGACATTGGGGACGGGAGATTAGGGGTTAATAAATATAATGTAGGTGCCGGCGATGTTGGGGGCAGCAGATTATGGGTTAATAAGTATAATGTAGGTGTCGGCGATATCGGGCGGCAGATTAGGGGTTAATATATATATTGTAGGTGTCGGCGATGTCTGGGGCGGCAGATAAGGGGTTAGTAAGTGTAAGATTAGGGGTGTTTAGACTCAGGGTTCATGTTAGGGTGTTAGGTGTAAAATTTTGTTTCCCCATAGGAATCAATGGGGATGCGTTACGGAGCTTTACGCTGCTTTTTTGCAGGTTTTAGGCTTTTTTTCAGCCGGCTCTCCCCATTGATATCTATGGGAAAATCGTGCACGAGCACGTAAAACCAGCTCGCCGCAGCTTTCAGCAGCGCTGGTATTGGAGTGCGGTATGGGGCTCAATTTTGCTTTACGTTCACTTCTTGCCTAATAACGCTGGGGTTTTTTAAACCTGTAATACCAGTGCTGTAGGGAAGTGAGCAGTGACAATAACTTGCAAGTTAGTACCGCACCCCTCATAACGCAAAACTCGTAATCTAGCCAAAAGTTATTTATAGGGCTGGCCTAGGCACCAGGTTAGACCATCTTCATGTACACCCTAGACATACTAGAGGGAGTACATATAGTGACACCTCCTGTAAATATAGTTCTCCTAAATTTAGCTTCGCCCTCCCTAAATTTTTGTTTATTAGATAAACAAAGGAACGCAGATTGCAAGAAACCTTTCCCTTCAAATTTAACATCACGTGTTGTACTCTTAGGAAGCAAGTATTTATATTGATCATTCTAGGTGATATGAAATCTTACGAGATGTGAATTATACAATGACCAATTTGGTTATTTTTATTTCAGCTGTTGATAATACATAAAGAATACAGGACAATATTGTTGTTTCTACTCTAGATTAATATGCTGCCATAGTTTATATTCCGTATTTAATAAGCAGGATAATACTCTAAGTTACTAATTAGAGACAGCTATTTCTCTATATACTCTTAAGCCACCTGATTCTTTTTTATCTAAAGGGTATTAAGCTTCTTTACCTTAATATTACCCCTTCCCCTATTTTTGATGGTTATATATATTATAGATACTAGATGTGTATGTTACAGTTATGATTAATACGTTTTATTATTACTCTAAGGGTCCAAAAGGGACCTTAAAAATAATGTAACCCTCCTGTTCTTTTTTGTAATAGAGGTGTTGGAGGTCCAAAAGTGGCCTCACTTATGTTATGGAGGTGGAACACTGAGGATAAGTGTTTGATATTTCCTTTTTACTTCTACAGGTACTACTTAGGCCGTTGGCTTTACTATTATATTCCATTTTATTTTACATTTGTGTACCTATCTGCCTATATGTCACTCCATTGTTATGGAGCATATTACCTGTTTATTTTATCATCTCATAATGGATTTTCTGTATGATTATTGTTTTTGTTTTTTTCTAATCCTCAATAAAAAATATTTAAAAAAAAAAAAAAACTAAAAGAAAAAAACTAGCCCTTAGTAAAGTAATGATGTGCAAACGTGGAGACAAAAAAGCCACACGATGATTATATGAAACGAGTAAAAAGAGCAAATTAAAAACAGGCTCATATCGATGTAAACATAGTAGGTGCCATATGTGTGAATATATCAAAGACTGCGCCACCAATATTAAATCTCATAACACTGGAGAAATTTTCCATCTCTCACAAAGAATCCCCTGTAATTCAACATATGTGGTCTATTGTATGACCTGCATTTGTGGCCTACATTATATAGGTCATACTTGTAGAAAAGTGCATCGAAGATGGTCTGAGCACCTTAGGAACATCAAAAGGGGGTCCAACAAATATAGCACTTCAAGACATCATACACACACACAGTACTGGCCACTGTCAGATGACAATTACACCTTTGGAGGTTATCTTACCGAATAAGTTTAGAAGTAGAATGTCCAAATTACACCAACGTGAGACGTACTGGATTTATAAAATTGGGTCACTATATCCAGATGGTTTAAATTAAGTCATAAACACTGGGACTTTCTAGCTATCAACTTACACACTATTTTTGTTTTATATCTAAATAGCATGGGTTTTATGATATTAAAATGGTTCACTATAATTTGGTAAGACTATTATCATCAATCTTGGTTAGCAAGAATTGCCTAATATGATGATCTAATTCACCATATTATTATGTTCATCACTAACACTTAATACTGTTTCACAGGGTCATTTGGTCTATAATCACATTCATTGAGATGATTCACATATTTAAATATTTTGAATATTTTAAACATATATGAATAATCTTTATATGATTTTTTTTTTAATTTGGTAACAGTTACCCTTATTATATAAATACACATATGTATATATAAAAAATATGATTTCTCACACATTTTTACACGATAGGTGCAATCCTATTGGTTCCTCAAGATGCACCTCTATACACAACACATCATCTAATCACAACATTTATATTTATATTAATAACACTATTTTGCATACAGCACATCGTAGTTAAGTACGAGTTATTTCGTTATATAACATCTTGTTCACCTTTAGATCACACATCTACTTTTTTAGAGAACAACTACACTATAGGTGTCATACTTCATAGGCTTGTTACAAGGTCTAATACGTCATCTGAGTTGGCGGAGTGCCCCAACACATCACTTTTGAGGGTGGTTCCATCAATACACCACTCGTAACACCCTCAGACTTACATCAAATGCCAATGGATATTACAGATATTGGAAACACTATTCTGATTCCATTATTTATATGGCTTGGATGGTCCGAAGTAAAAAGGTATCCACTTATGTATATTATATTTGTCACCGACCGTAAATCTTGTCCAGCATTTCAAAGGCTATATAGCCTCACAGATAAGATTACAAATTATAGGAAGAGAATGTCTCATATATATTTGATCTGTTGCAATAAAGTGATATGCGCATAGTAATACGATATAATATTGGATACTTTAAAGTTACATGTATGTTTGGTTTGAATTGATTGTTGTCCTAATTAGGATGAATTTTACACCTCTGCACTTATGTTTCAACTTGTATCTGATTGGTTCTTGACAGTTTAAATAAGATTCCTTTCTTTTACATAGATATGACAAGTCCACGGATTTCATCCTTACTAGTGGGATATTAACCTCCTGCTAACAGGAAGTGGCAAAGAGCACCACAGCAGAGCTATATATATAGCCCCTCCCCTTCCCCTCCACCCTCAGTCATTCTCTTTGCCTGTGTTATTCTAGGAAGACATGGTAAAGTGAGGTGTTAGTTTTAGTTTCTTCAATCAAGAAGTTTTTTATTTTAAATGGTACCAGTGCATACTGTTTTCCTCAGGGGGATATGGAAGAAGATTTCTGCCCTGAGGTTTGTTGATCTTAGCATTTGTAACTAAGATCCACGCTGGTTCCCACAAGACTTCTGAAGGTAACCATGAGACATCTTCAGTGTGGAGACCGGTTTCATGCTACAAGCAGCATTAAGGTATGTGCAGCCTTTTTTTCTGAGGAGACTTGGTGTATCAGAACTGGCTGGCATTATTTCCCTGATGGGTATGTTGTAAGCAGTAAAACCTATTTAATAAGAGGGGTGTTACTGGAGTCCCTATTTTATATTTATAATTAGTTGATATTTGGGCATTATGTGACATGGGAGAATATATAAAAAACGATGTTTTATGTTTTTTTATTTTTGGCACTTAAAACTTATTGGTTTTATGCTTGAGGGTTATATTGTGTGTATATTTTTACTTTAGTGCAAAACTGCATTTCCATGCGGTGTTGTTTAGGCCTACTCTGACTTTTTACCTTAAGGGGCGGAGCCTATTTTGGCGCAATTTCTTCAGACTTAGCAGCAGCAAACAGTAACTCAGGGGCTCCTGGACTGTGTAGCTGGTCTGAAGGGTTGGAAACTTGATTCGAAGTACCCTGGGGGCAGGTAGGCGAGGTGTAGAGTGTATTTTTATCTATCTTTTGACTACATGTTGATATAAGTACTTCTAAAGCCTTATTTCTGCCCTTGCTTCTGGGTGAAGTAATTTTTGGATTAACCAACAATATTAAGTTAAATTTGGGAATAATTTAATGTTTTTTGTGCATTTTGAAAAAATTGTTAATTTTTTTGTTTCTTAAAGGCACAGTACACGTTTTTTTCTAATGTTTATTTTATGCTATAAATAAGTGTTTAAATGACTTTTGTGGTATTACTAGTCTGTTCAACATGTCTGACATTGAGGTTTCTCATTATTCTATGTGTTTAGAAGCTATTGTGCAACCCCCTCTAACATTGTGTAACTTTTGTACTGAAAGGGCTTTACAATGTAAAAAGCATATTTTAGGTAATGAAAGTGTGCTTAAGGATGATTCTCAGTCTGAAGAGAATCAGGATATGCCATCCGATTCTCCCCAAGTGTCACAACCTTTTATGTCCACAAAAGCGACGCCTAGTACTTCTAGTGCGTCTAATTCCTTTACTCTGCAGGAGATGGCTGCAGTTATGTCAACTACCCTTACTTTTATTAGCTATTTCCGATGTACCCTCACAGTGTTCTGAGTTGGGGATCAGGGAATTACTGTCTGAGGGTGAAATTTCTGATTCAGGGAATGTTTTGCCTCAGACAGATTCAGATGCTATGTCATTTAAATTTAAGCTTGAACACCTCCTCCTGTTGCTTAGGGAGGTTTTAGCGACTCTGGATGATTGTGATCCTATTGTGATTCCTCCAGAGAAATTGTGTAAAATGGATAAATATTTGGAAGTTCCTACTTACACTGATGTTTTTTCGGTTCCTAAGAGAATTTCGGAAATTATTAGTAAGGAATGGGATAGACCAGGTATACCGTTTTCTCCCTCTCCTAATTTTAAGAAAATGTTTCCTATATCAGATACCATTCTGGACTTATGGCAAACGGTTCATAAGGTAGAGGGAGCTATATATTCCCTAGCTAGGCGTACTACTATACCCATTGAGGATAGTTGTGCTTCAAGGATCCTATGGATAAGAAATTAGAGGGTCTACTAAAAAAAATATTTGTTAATCAGGGATTTCTTTTATAACCTACGGCTTGCATTTTTCCAGTAATTACTGCAGCAGCCTTTTGGTTTGAGGCTCTAGAAGAGTCTCTTAAGGTTGAGACTCCATTAGATTACATTCTAGATAGAATTAAGGCTCTTCAGCTAGCTAATTCTTTTATTACTGATGCCGCTTTTCAAATTGCTAAATTAGCGGCAAAACATGCAGGATTGCTATTTTAGCACGTAGAGCATTGTGGCTCAAATCTTAGTCTGCTGATGTGTCATCAAAACATAAGCTTTTAGCTATTCCCTTTAAAGGTAAGACCCTTTTTGGGCCAGAATTGAAGGAGATCATTTCTGATATTACAGGAGGTAAGGGCCATGCCCTACCTAAGGATAGGTCGGTTAAAATGAGGGGTAAACAGAATAATTTTCGTTCCTTTCGGAACTTTAAAGGAGGACCCCCCCACTTCTTCTTCTTCCACAAAGCAGTATGAAGGGGTGGCCCCGATCCGGGACCGGATCTAGTAGGGGACAGACTTTCTTTCTTTTCTCAGGCTTGGGCAAGAGATGTTCAGGATTCCTGGGCACTAGAAATAGTGACCCACGGTTATCAATTGGAATTCAAGGATTTTCTCCCAAGAGGGAGATTTCATCTTTCAAAATTATCTGCAAACCAGATAAAGAGAGAGGCGTTCTTACGCTGTGTAAAAGACCTTTTTACTATGGGAGTAATCTGTCCTGTTCCAAAATTGGAACAGGGACAGGGGTTTTACTCAAACCTTTTTGTGGTCCCCAAAAAAGAGGGAACGTTCAGACTCATTTTGGACCTCAAGTGTCTAAACAAATTTCTAAGAGTTCCATCATTCAAGATGGAGACAATTCGAATGATTTTGCCAATGATCCAGGAGGGTCAATATAGGACTACTGTGGATTTGAAGGATGCTTACCTTCATATTCCAATCCACAAAGATCATCATCGGTTTCTAAGGTTTGCCTTCTTGGACAAACATTATCAGTTCGTGGCTCTTCCTTTCAGGTTGGCCACAGCACCCAGAATCTCAGACCGCAAGGGATAGCGGTGGCGCCTTAGCTGGATGATATTCTGATTCAGGCGTCAACATATCATCTGACAAAATCTCACACGGACACAGTGTTGTCTTTTCTGAGAACTCACAGCTGGAAGGTGAACATAGAGAAGAGTTCACTTGCTCCACAGACAAGGGTTCCTTTCTTGGGAACTCTGATAGACTCGGTAGCCATGAAAGTATTTCTAACGGAGGTCAGAAAATCAAAGATTTTGAATTCTTGCCGAGCACTTCTGTCCATTCTTCGGCCATCAGTGGCTAAGTGTATGGAAGTAATCGAATTAATGGTAGCGGCAATGGACATCATTCCGTTTGCTTGCTTTCATCTCAGACCACTGCAACTGTGCATGCTCGGTCAGTGGAATGGGGATTTTGCAGATTTATCTCCAAAGAGAATTCTGGATCAAGAGACCAGAAACTCTCTTCTTTGGTGGTTGTCACCAGATCATCTGTCCCAGTGGACTTGTTTCTGCAGACCCTTGTGGGTGATAATGACAACAGATGCCAGCCTTCTGGGCTGGGGTGCAGTTTGGAACTCCCTGAAGGCTCAGGGTGTTTGGACTCAGGAGGAGTATCTCCTTCCAATCAATATTCTGGAACTGAGAGCAATATTGAATGCGCTTCAGCCATGGCCTCAGTTGGCTTCAGGCCAAATTCATCAGATTACAGTCGGACAACATAAGGACTGTGGCATATGTCAATCATCAGGGGTGAACAAGTAGTTCCTTAGCGATGATAGAAGTATCCAAGATAATCAGTTGGGCAGAGGCCCACTCTTCTCATCTGTCAGCGATCTACATCCCAGGGGTAGAGAACTGGGAAGCGGATTTTCTAAGTCGACAGGCTTTTCATCCGGGGGAGTGGGAACTTCACCCGGAGGTATTTGCCTCATTGATTCTCAGATGTGGCACACCGGAATGGATTTGATGTCATCTCGTCAGAATGCCAAGCTTCCAAGATACGGATCCCGGTCAAGGGATCCTCAGGCCGAACTGATAGATGCCTTGGCAGTACCTTGGTTGTTCAGCCTAGCTTATGTGTTTCCGCTGTTTCCTCTCCTTCCATGCGTGATTGCTCGTATCAAACAGGAGAGAGCTTCAGTGATCCTGATAGCGCCTGTGTGGCCACGCAGGACTTGGTATGCAGATCTAGTCGACATGTCCTCTCTGCCACCATGGAAACTTCTGTTGAGACAGGACCTTCTCATTCAAGGTCCTTCCCAACATCCAAATCTAATTTCTCTGCAACTGACTGCGTGGAGATTGAATGCTTGATTTTATCGAAGCGAGGATTCTCTGATTCAGTTATCAATACTTTGATACAGGCTAGAAAGCCTGTCACTAGAAAGATCTATCATAAGATATGGCGTAAATATCTTTATTGGTGTGAATCCAAGGGTTACTCATGGAGTATAGTTAGGATTCCTAGGATTTCGTCTTTTCTCCAAGAAGGATTGGAGAAAGGGTTATCAGCAAGTTCCTTAAAGAGACAAATTTCAGCTTTGTCAATTCTGTTTCACAAACGTTTGGCAAATGTATCAGATGTTCAGTCTTTTTGTCAGGCTCTATCTAGAATTAAGCCTGTATTTAGACCTATTACTCCTCCCTGGAGTTTGAATTTAGTTCTTCGAGTTCTGCAAGGGGTTCCGTTTGAACCTATGCATTTCATAGATATTAAACTATTATCTTGGAAAGTTCTGTTTTTGGTTGCTATTTCTTCTGCTCGAAGAGTTTCTGAGCTTTTAGCATTACAGTGTGATATGCCTTATCTCATATTTCATTCTGATAATTCTGATTTACGTTCCAAACCTGGGTTCCTTTCTAAGGTTGTTTTGAATAAGAATATTAATCAGGAAATTTTTGTTCCTTCCTTGTGTCCTAATCCTTCTTCTAAGAAGGAGTGTCTGTTACATAACTTGGACGTGGTCCGTGCCTTAAAGTTTTACTTACAGGCAACTAAGGATTTCCGTCAATCATCTTCATTATTCATTGTTTATTCTGGAAAGCATAGGGGTCAGAAAGCTACGGCTACCTCTCTTTCTTTTTGGCTGAGAAGTATCATCCGCCTGGCATATGAGACTGCTGGACAGCAGCCTCCTGAAAGAATTACGGCTCATTCTACTAGGGCTGTGGCTTCCACATGGGCTTTAAAACGATGCATCTGTGGAACAGATTTGTAAGGCTGCGACTTGGTCGTCCCTTCACACTTTTTCCAAATTTTCCAAATTTGATACTTTTGCTTCTTCTGAGGCTATCTTTGGGAGAAAGGTTCTTCAAGCAGTGGTGCCTTCCATTTAGGTTCCTGTCTTGTCCCTCCCTTTCATCCATGTCCAATTGCTTTGGTATTGGTTTCCCACAAGTAAGGATGAAATTCGTGGACTCGTCATATCTTTGTAAAAGAAAACTAAATTTATGCTTACCTGATAAATTACTTTCTTTTACGATATGACGAGTCCACGGCCCACCCTGTTCTTTTTAAGACAGTTTTTCTTTATATTTTTTGTAAACTTCAGTCACTTCTGCACCTTTTAGCCTTTCCTTTTTCTCTTCCTATACCTTCGGCCGAATGACTGAGGGTGGAGGGGAAGGGGAGGGGCTATATATAGAGCTCTGCTGTGGTGCTCTTTGCAACTTCCTGTTAGCAGGAGGTTAATATCCCACAAGTAAGGATGAAATCCGTGGACTCGTCATATCGTAAAAGAAAGTAATTTATCAGGTAAGCATAAATTAAGTTTTTGCTGTTTAGCACTATATGCCTGAGGAAATGGCGTGGTAGACGCCGAAAAAATGCATTGCATCTTTGTGCTATTGTATTTTAGCATTATTCTTAAATTGTATACTTTGTTTTTAAACAAGTAAAACAAGAAAAATCACCAGCGCTCTAGAAGGGACACTGGTATGGGTTGCCCAACACCAATGGTGCAATAGGTGTGATGAATTACCAATATTGGTGGGAGTGTTGGTAATCGCCACAACAACAATGTAATCGTATGTATGGGAGTGCAGCAAGAAGTGGAGATAATCAGTGTACCCCTGACACTGTGATGAATAGCAATAAAAGAGAAAAAATCTAAGTACTTCTGCGCAGCTTCAAACAGTTATTGTGCTATTGTATTTAAGCATTATTCTTAAATTGTATACTTTGTTTTTAAACAAATATATACTTTTATAATATATTTTGCAAGCAGCAGTTTTTTTTGAGTCTTAACAGCTGGGTTTCATATCTGGTAATGTCTGGCGGCTGGTCTAGTGAGCTGGGCACTACTTATAGCCCAGCCTGCGTGTATAGTACTTGTCAGTGCCTACTAAAGTGTTAGAACCCTTTGACACATTGGGGTATCCTTTGGGTTATTACCGTCTGGTTGATCTGCACTAGGAGTCGCCCTTTTCATGTGTCTATTTTTAGATTCCTTGTTCCATATCTGGTAATCAAAAGGAGCAGCCCATTTCTGAGTGCAGTGCGCTGGGACACTGTGAGTTCTTAGCCTGTTCACCTAGGCATACATTTGCCTTTGGTATATTTGAGTATCCTTTTTTCCATCTCTCTTATTACTATTTACTGTATTGGCTACACTAGGGGGCGCCCTTCTTGTCTCTCTTTTTGTGTTCCAATAAGGGATATGTGTTACTAACTTGACTGCCGAGAGTGCGAGGTAGCTTGATAAGGAATACTTGTTACTAACTTGACTGCAGAGAGTATAAAGCAGCTTGATAGATTTATAACAATTTAATTCTGGAGGTTATCCGAAATTCTGAGTCTTTTTGTTAAATTTAGCAACTAATATGCTGGTATCTGGCTAGGAGTCTAAAGTTTCACATCTATACAAGCTTTTTAATATATAGCACATATAATTTAAGCCATAGCTTGCTGGTATTATTACTATTGGGTAGGACTGAAATCATGTGGAGACTTAGTATTCATCTAATAGGCTTGTTTAACCAGTTCATTCCTCTGTAACAAGTGCAATACTGGGAGCCGTACTAGGAGTGCTATAGCCCAAGGGCATTATCGATATATTATTTGTAATAGCTGTACATTAACTACATTATTTTAACCTAACAGTTATTGTTGATCAAGACTGTCTGGATAAACTGGTAATCATCCCAGGGAGAATAGTTTGAGCCTTAGGCTAACCACCTTAGATATTCATATAGGAATACAATATAGTATATTAACCTCTTAAGGACATATGACGGAATTTTTCCGTCATAAAACAATTGAGCAAACAGAAAGCTGTGTCCTTAAAGGGTTAATTACCTTTTCTCTCCTGATTCTAGAAACTTTTTACTGAAGTTTATATGAGGCTACAAATAACACTATTTGATTGCACAGATGTATGACAGACTGTGTTTAAGTTTTTCCCATTTTTTAATTGATTGTGAAGAAAAGTTATATTTTAATTAGGTTGCACAAAAACACCACACATTGAAGTTGAACAAACGTTATTACCACATATAAAGAACCCAGAGTGCTCTATATATGCATCCTTTTTAATAGATTATATCCACTATTTTAGTTAACATAAAAATATAAATATATTTCACATTCCCCTGTTCTTTACATAGAATAATATGTTCTATTTATTCATAAATAAATATTTACATATATCTGATGGTATTTTGGTACAATATATATTTACACTTATCGATATACATGATTATATATAGCATAAATAAAAACAGAGAAGCGCTCAACCTGGGAACGAACAACAGCATAACAGCTTGTTCTATGGCTAGTTATCACCCAAGAAGCAGCCTCTTTTTGCTCAACATGAGCCTTTCACAGAGAAGAACTTTCCTGAAGCATATCAGTCTGAACCTGACTTCACAGTACAGTCCAGCCCCGAAATACCAGGCAATCCCTCTCTGAACGAGAGAAACGGCAAAACCCCAGACGTACGTTTCGGCGTAGTGTGGGCCTCGTCAGTGAGGTGCAGCCATATCCCTCTAGGCACAATGAGCAACGGGTCATAATTAGCATAAATAAAAATAGAGAAGCGCTCAACCTGGTATTTCGGAGCTGGACAGTACTGTTAAGTCAGGATCAAACTGATATGCTACAGGTGCTTAATATTTTGCACTTAAGCCCAAAACATATCCAACGGACCATATTAAAGTCCTCACCACAATCTCTTACCTTAGGGGTGAGCCACGTAGTTGGGCAAACACCTTTTTTGAAACAGGTGAGCCCATCCTCCACTCTCTAGAGAATTTCTTAATGGCAATGAGTCAGTTATATGACGATCCTAATAAGCAGTTAACTGTGGAATCCGCCATGAGATCTCAGACAGAATAAGAGACAGGTAGAGGAATATATTACCGAGTTCAAGAAATGGTCAAAGGACACACAATGGAATGATCTCTCACTGAGGATTCAGTTCCGTTTAGGATTATCTGATGCTCTAAAGGATGAGTTGGCAAGGGTACAACTGCCAGACTCATTAGAAGAATTAATAAACCTTTGTATTACCTTAGATAGGAGAATTAGGGAGAGAAGGCTTGAGAAGTATCATACAGAATTCCCCAACAGGAAGATGCACATTTCCCAGAATTCAGAATTGAGTACAAGATCTCCAGCAAAGGACTTATCTGAACCTATGGACCTGGGGTTCATCAGAGGGCCCCTAAATCAACAGGAGAAGCAAAGGAGACAAATTAATAACCTTTGTATGTACTGCGGCGCATCAGAGCACACTGTTAAAGACTGTCCCCAACTCCGCAGGGTAAGACAATTCAATCTACCAATTGTTTAACAACTTTGAATAGACATATCACTCACTGCTCATTGTCTGTTCTCTTGCAGTGGGATCAACTTCAAGTCCAAACCCAGGCTATCCTTGATTCAGGAGCTAGTTTAAACTATATTGATGTACATTTTGCTCATTCAAATAAAATTCCATTGAATAAAAAAACAACTCTTACTGTGTTACGTTTTATAGATGGAAATGAAATTACTTCTGGTCCTATACAGTATCAAACAATACCTTTACGTGTAACTACCAATAAATTTCATACTGAATATTTAAGTTTCAATGTCATACCATACCATCAATTATTGTATAAATACTTGCTTTCATTCACATGTTCTCTTAACAGAAACACCTACCATTCCACCTGAATATGAGAGTTTTGCTGATGTTTTTAATAAAAAAGGAGGCAGAAAACTTGCCACCCCATAGGAGATATGATTGTCCAATAGATCATCCCCTATGGTCATGTATTCCGATTTTCAAATTCAGAACATGAGTTTCTTAAAAAATATTTAGAGGACAATTTAAAGAAAGGGTTCATAAGACCCTCGACTTCCCCTGCAGGTGCAGGAATATTTTTTGTTCGTAATAAAGACCAAAGCCTAAGACCCATTGTAGATTACCGTGAACAAGCGCACAGTCAAAAATCGGTATCCGCTTCCTCTAATACCCGATTTAATTGAAAGATTGCAAGGTGCAACTTTTTTCACAAAACTTGACTTAAGGGGAGCGTACAACCTGGTCTGAATAAAATCAGGACACGAATGGCTAACAGCTTTTAGAACTCGATACGGGCTCTACGAATACACTGTGATGCCATTCGGGTTGTGCAATGCCCTCGCAACATTCCAGTACCTAATTAATGACGTCTTTAAAGATCTCCTCGACATCTTTCTAGTAATATATCTAGATGATATTTTGATCTATTCTAAGACTCTTAAGGAACATATTCAACATGTAAGTGTAGTTCTGTCCAGATTATGAGAAAATATGCTTTATGTAAAACTTGAAAAATTTATTTTCCATGTAAATAAGATAACCTTCCTGGGATATACCATTAGTTCCCATGGTATTAACATAGAAGATGATAAAATTTCAGCCATACAAAACTGGTCCATTCCTACCAATAAAAAACAGGTCCAAAGGTTTTTAGGATTCGCAAATGTATCCATAATTTTGCACACCTAATCAAACCATTATCAAATCTCACTAAACTTAACACTCTATTTGTTTGGGGATCAAAAGCACAATCAGTTTTTGATAAGTTAAAATGATCCTTCACAACTGCACCCATTCTACACTTCCCAAAACCTGATTTACAATATGTTCTAGAAGTGGACGCTTCAAATGTCGCAATTGGAGCTATTCTCTCACAACGAGAGACCCCCACTAAACTACTAGACCCAGTTGCTTTTTATTCACACACTCTCTCTTTGGCTGAGGAGAATTATTCCATTGGGGAAAAAGAACTCCTAGCCATTAAGTGTTCCCTGGAGCACTGGAGGCATTTGTTAGAGGGAACAGCAATCCCTAACTAACGCCGGCTTTTTTCTGGCCGCACCATAAAAATAACTCTGGTATCGAGAGTCCACATAAAGGCTGCGTTAGGCTCCAAAAAAGGAGCGTAGAGCATTTTTAACGCAGCTTCAACTCTCGATACCAGAGTTGCTTACGGACGCGGCCAGCCTCAAAAACGTGCTCGTGCACGATTCTCCCATAGGAAACAATGGGGCTGTTTGAGCTGAAAAAAAACCTAACACCTGCAAAAAAGCCGCGTTCAGCTCCTAACGCAGCCCCATTGTTTGCTATGCGGTAACCCTTCCTACGTCTGCACTTAGCACTCTAATATGTACCCCGAGTCTAAACACCCCTAACCTTACACTTATTAACCCCTAATCTGCCGCCCCCGCTATCGCTGACCCCTGCATATTATTTTTAACCCCTAATCTGCCGCTCCGTAAAACCGCCGCTACTTACATTATCCCTATGTACCCCTAATCTGGTTCCCTAACATCGCCGACCCCTATATTATATTTATTAACCCCTAATCTGCCCCCCACAACGTCGCCTCCACCTACCTACAATAATTAACCCCTAATCTGCCGACCGGACCTGAGCGCTACTATAATAAAGTTATTAACCCCTAATCCTCCTCACTAACCCTATATTAAATAGTATTAACCCCTAATCTGCCCTCCCTAACATCCCCGACACCTAACTTCAATTATTAACCCCTAATCTGCCGACCGGAGCTCACCGCTATTCTAATAAATGGATTAACCCCTAAAGCTAAATCTAACCCTAACACTAACACCCCCCTAAGTTAAATATAATTTAAATCTAGCGAAATAAATTAACTCTTATTAAATAAATTATTCCTATTTAAAGCTAAATACTTACCTGTAAAATAAATCCTAATATAGCTACAATATAAATTATAATTATATTGTAGCTATTTTAGGATTAATATTTATTTTACAGGTAACTTTGTATTTATTTTAACCAGGTACAATAGCTATTAAATAGTTAAGAACTATTTAATAGCTAAAATAGTTAAAATAATTACAAATTTACCTGTAAAATAAATCCTAACCTAAGTTACAATTAAAACTAACACTATACTATCAATAAATTAATTAAATAAAATACCTACAATTACCTACAATTAACCTAACACTACACTATCAATAAATTAATTAAATAAACTACCTACAATTAACCTAACACTACACTATCAATAAATTAATTAAATACAATTCCTACAAATAAATACAAATAAATAAACTTGCTAAAGTACAAAAAATAAAAAAGAACTAAGTTACAAAAAATAAAAAAATATCTACAAACATAAGAAAAATATTACAACAATTTTAAACTAATTACACCTACTCTAAGCCCCCTAATAAAACAACAAAGCCCCCCAAAATAAAAAATGCCCTACCCTATTCTAAATTACTAAAGTTAAAAGCTCTTTTACCTTACCAGCCCTGAACAGGGCCCTTTGCGGGGCATGCCCCAAGAAGTTCAGCTCTTTTGCCTGTAAAAAAAAAACATACAATACCCCCCCCCAACATTACAACCCACCACCCACATACCCCTAAGATCTATCATAAGATATGGCGTAAATATCTTTATTGGTGTGAATCCAAGGGTTACTCATGGAGTATAGTTAGGATTCCTAGGATTTCGTCTTTTCTCCAAGAAGGATTGGAGAAAGGGTTATCAGCAAGTTCCTTAAAGAGACAAATTTCAGCTTTGTCAATTCTGTTTCACAAACGTTTGGCAAATGTATCAGATGTTCAGTCTTTTTGTCAGGCTCTATCTAGAATTAAGCCTGTATTTAGACCTATTACTCCTCCCTGGAGTTTGAATTTAGTTCTTCGAGTTCTGCAAGGGGTTCCGTTTGAACCTATGCATTTCATAGATATTAAACTATTATCTTGGAAAGTTCTGTTTTTGGTTGCTATTTCTTCTGCTCGAAGAGTTTCTGAGCTTTTAGCATTACAGTGTGATATGCCTTATCTCATATTTCATTCTGATAATTCTGATTTACGTTCCAAACCTGGGTTCCTTTCTAAGGTTGTTTTGAATAAGAATATTAATCAGGAAATTTTTGTTCCTTCCTTGTGTCCTAATCCTTCTTCTAAGAAGGAGTGTCTGTTACATAACTTGGACGTGGTCCGTGCCTTAAAGTTTTACTTACAGGCAACTAAGGATTTCCGTCAATCATCTTCATTATTCATTGTTTATTCTGGAAAGCATAGGGGTCAGAAAGCTACGGCTACCTCTCTTTCTTTTTGGCTGAGAAGTATCATCCGCCTGGCATATGAGACTGCTGGACAGCAGCCTCCTGAAAGAATTACGGCTCATTCTACTAGGGCTGTGGCTTCCACATGGGCTTTAAAACGATGCATCTGTGGAACAGATTTGTAAGGCTGCGACTTGGTCGTCCCTTCACACTTTTTCCAAATTTTCCAAATTTGATACTTTTGCTTCTTCTGAGGCTATCTTTGGGAGAAAGGTTCTTCAAGCAGTGGTGCCTTCCATTTAGGTTCCTGTCTTGTCCCTCCCTTTCATCCATGTCCAATTGCTTTGGTATTGGTTTCCCACAAGTAAGGATGAAATTCGTGGACTCGTCATATCTTTGTAAAAGAAAACTAAATTTATGCTTACCTGATAAATTACTTTCTTTTACGATATGACGAGTCCACGGCCCACCCTGTTCTTTTTAAGACAGTTTTTCTTTATATTTTTTGTAAACTTCAGTCACTTCTGCACATTTTAGCCTTTCCTTTTTCTCTTCCTATACCTTCGGCCGAATGACTGAGGGTGGAGGGGAAGGGGAGGGGCTATATATAGAGCTCTGCTGTGGTGCTCTTTGCAACTTCCTGTTAGCAGGAGGTTAATATCCCACAAGTAAGGATGAAATCCGTGGACTCGTCATATCGTAAAAGAAAGTAATTTATCAGGTAAGCATAAATTAAGTTTTTGCTGTTTAGCACTATATGCCTGAGGAAATGGCGTGGTAGACGCCGAAAAAATGCATTGCATCTTTGTGCTATTGTATTTTAGCATTATTCTTAAATTGTATACTTTGTTTTTAAACAAGTAAAACAAGAAAAATCACCAGCGCTCTAGAAGGGACACTGGTATGGGTTGCCCAACACCAATGGTTCAATAGGTGTGATGAATTACCAATATTGGTGGGAGTGTTGGTAATCGCCACAACAACAATGTAATCGTATGTATGGGAGTGCAGCAAGAAGTGGAGATAATCAGTGTACCCCTGACACTGTGATGAATAGCAATAAAAGAGAAAAAATCTAAGTACTTCTGCGCAGCTTCAAACAGTTATTGTGCTATTGTATTTAAGCATTATTCTTAAATTGTATACTTTGTTTTTAAACAAATATATACTTTTATAATATATTTTGCAAGCAGCAGTTTTTTTTGAGTCTTAACAGCTGGGTTTCATATCTGGTAATGTCTGGCGGCTGGTCTAGTGAGCTGGGCACTACTTATAGCCCAGCCTGCGTGTATAGTACTTGTCAGTGCCTACTAAAGTGTTAGAACCCTTTGACACATTGGGGTATCCTTTGGGTTATTACCGTCTGGTTGATCTGCACTAGGAGTCGCCCTTTTCATGTGTCTATTTTTAGATTCCTTGTTCCATATCTGGTAATCAAAAGGAGCAGCCCATTTCTGAGTGCAGTGCGCTGGGACACTGTGAGTTCTTAGCCTGTTCACCTAGGCATACATTTGCTTTTGGTATATTTGAGTATCCTTTTTTCCATCTCTCTTATTACTATTTACTGTATTGGCTACACTAGGGGGCGCCCTTCTTGTCTCTCTTTTTGTGTTCCAATAAGGGATATGTGTTACTAACTTGACTGCCGAGAGTGCGAGGTAGCTTGATAAGGAATACTTGTTACTAACTTGACTGCAGAGAGTATAAAGCAGCTTGATAGATTTATAACAATTTAATTCTGGAGGTTATCCGAAATTCTGAGTCTTTTTGTTAAATTTAGCAACTAATATGCTGGTATCTGGCTAGGAGTCTAAAGTTTCACATCTATACAAGCTTTTTAATATATAGCACATATAATTTAAGCCATAGCTTGCTGGTATTATTACTATTGGGTAGGACTGAAATCATGTGGAGACTTAGTATTCATCTAATAGGCTTGTTTAACCAGTTCATTCCTCTGTAACAAGTGCAATACTGGGAGCCGTACTAGGAGTGCTATAGCCCAAGGGCATTATCGATATATTATTTGTAATAGCTGTACATTAACTACATTATTTTAACCTAACAGTTATTGTTGATCAAGACTGTCTGGATAACTGGTAATCATCCCAGGGAGAATAGTTTGAGCCTTAGGCTAACCACCTTAGATATTCATATAGGAATACAATATAGTATATTAACCTCTTAAGGACATATGACGGAATTTTTCCGTCATAAAACAATTGAGCAAACAGAAAGCTGTGTCCTTAAAGGGTTAATTACCTTTTCTCTCCTGATTCTAGAAACTTTTTACTGAAGTTTATATGAGGCTACAAATAACACTATTTGATTGCACAGATGTATGACAGACTGTGTTTAAGTTTTTCCCATTTTTTAATTGATTGTGAAGAAAAGTTATATTTTAATTAGGTTGCACAAAAACACCACACATTGAAGTTGAACAAATGTTATTACCACATATAAAGAACCCAGAGTGCTCTATATATGCATCCTTTTTAATAGATTATATCCACTATTTTAGTTAACATAAAAATATAAATATATTTCACATTCCCCTGTTCTTTACATAGAATAATATGTTCTATTTATTCATAAATAAATATTTACATATATCTGATGGTATTTTGGTACAATATATATTTACACTTATCGATATACATGATTATATATAGCATAAATAAAAACAGAGAAGCGCTCAACCTGGGAACGAACAACAGCATAACAGCTTGTTCTATGGCTAGTTATCACCCAAGAAGCAGCCTCTTTTTGCTCAACATGAGCCTTTCACAGAGAAGAACTTTCCTGAAGCATATCAGTCTGAACCTGACTTCACAGTACAGTCCAGCCCCGAAATACCAGGCAATCCCTCTCTGAACGAGAGAAACGGCAAAACCCCAGACGTACGTTTCGGCGTAGTGTGGGCCTCGTCAGTGAGGTGCAGCCATATCCCTCTAGGCACAATGAGCAACGGGTCATAATTAGCATAAATAAAAATAGAGAAGCGCTCAACCTGGTATTTCGGAGCTGGACAGTACTGTTAAGTCAGGATCAAACTGATATGCTACAGGTGCTTAATATTTTGCACTTAAGCCCAAAACATATCCAACGGACCATATTAAAGTCCTCACCACAATCTCTTACCTTAGGGGTGAGCCACGTAGTTGGGCAAACACCTTTTTTGAAACAGGTGAGCCCATCCTCCACTCTCTAGAGAATTTCTTAATGGCAATGAGTCAGTTATATGACGATCCTAATAAGCAGTTAACTGTGGAATCCGCCATGAGATCTCAGACAGAATAAGAGACAGGTAGAGGAATATATTACCGAGTTCAAGAAATGGTCAAAGGACACACAATGGAATGATCTCTCACTGAGGATTCAGTTCCGTTTAGGATTATCTGATGCTCTAAAGGATGAGTTGGCAAGGGTACAACTGCCAGACTCATTAGAAGAATTAATAAACCTTTGTATTACCTTAGATAGGAGAATTAGGGAGAGAAGGCTTGAGAAGTATCATACAGAATTCCCCAACAGGAAGATGCACATTTCCCAGAATTCAGAATTGAGTACAAGATCTCCAGCAAAGGACTTATCTGAACCTATGGACCTGGGGTTCATCAGAGGGCCCCTAAATCAACAGGAGAAGCAAAGGAGACAAATTAATAACCTTTGTATGTACTGCGGCGCATCAGAGCACACTGTTAAAGACTGTCCCCAACTCCGCAGGGTAAGACAATTCAATCTACCAATTGTTTAACAACTTTGAATAGACATATCACTCACTGCTCATTGTCTGTTCTCTTGCAGTGGGATCAACTTCAAGTCCAAACCCAGGCTATCCTTGATTCAGGAGCTAGTTTAAACTATATTGATGTACATTTTGCTCATTCAAATAAAATTCCATTGAATAAAAAAACAACTCTTACTGTGTTACGTTTTATAGATGGAAATGAAATTACTTCTGGTCCTATACAGTATCAAACAATACCTTTACGTGTAACTACCAATAAATTTCATACTGAATATTTAAGTTTCAATGTCATACCATACCATCAATTATTGTATAAATACTTGCTTTCATTCACATGTTCTCTTAACAGAAACACCTACCATTCCACCTGAATATGAGAGTTTTGCTGATGTTTTTAATAAAAAAGGAGGCAGAAAACTTGCCACCCCATAGGAGATATGATTGTCCAATAGATCATCCCCTATGGTCATGTATTCCGACTTTCAAATTCAGAACATGAGTTTCTTAAAAAATATTTAGAGGACAATTTAAAGAAAGGGTTCATAAGACCCTCGACTTCCCCTGCAGGTGCAGGAATATTTTTTGTTCGTAATAAAGACCAAAGCCTAAGACCCATTGTAGATTACCGTGAACAAGCGCACAGTCAAAAATCGGTATCCGCTTCCTCTAATACCCGATTTAATTGAAAGATTGCAAGGTGCAACTTTTTTCACAAAACTTGACTTAAGGGGAGCGTACAACCTGGTCTGAATAAAATCAGGACACGAATGGCTAACAGCTTTTAGAACTCGATACGGGCTCTACGAATACACTGTGATGCCATTCGGGTTGTGCAATGCCCTCGCAACATTCCAGTACCTAATTAATGATGTCTTTAAAGATCTCCTCGACATCTTTCTAGTAATATATCTAGATGATATTTTGATCTATTCTAAGACTCTTAAGGAACATATTCAACATGTAAGTGTAGTTCTGTCCAGATTATGAGAAAATATGCTTTATGTAAAACTTGAAAAATTTATTTTCCATGTAAATAAGATAACCTTCCTGGGATATACCATTAGTTCCCATGGTATTAACATAGAAGATGATAACATTTCAGCCATACAAAACTGGTCCATTCCTACCAATAAAAAACAGGTCCAAAGGTTTTTAGGATTCGCAAATGTATCCATAATTTTGCACACCTAATCAAACCATTATCAAATCTCACTAAACTTAACACTCTATTTGTTTGGGGATCAAAAGCACAATCAGTTTTTGATAAGTTAAAACGATCCTTCACAACTGCACCCATTCTACACTTCCCAAAACCTGATTTACAATATGTTCTAGAAGTGGACGCTTCAAATGTCGCAATTGGAGCTATTCTCTCACAACGAGAGACCCCCACTAAACTACTAGACCCAGTTGCTTTTTATTCACACACTCTCTCTTTGGCTGAGGAGAATTATTCCATTGGGGAAAAAGAACTCCTCGCCATTAAGTGTTCCCTGGAGCACTGGAGGCATTTGTTGGAGGGAACAGCAATCCCTAACTAACGCCGGCTTTTTTCTGGCCGCACCATAAAAATAACTCTGGTATCGAGAGTCCACATAAAGGCTGCGTTAGGCTCCAAAAAAGGAGCGTAGAGCATTTTTAACGCAGCTTCAACTCTCGATACCAGAGTTGCTTACGGACACGGCCAGCCTCAAAAACGTGCTCGTGCACGATTCTCCCATAGGAAACAATGGGGCTGTTTGAGCTGAAAAAAAACCTAACACCTGCAAAAAAGCCGCGTTCAGCTCCTAACGCAGCCCCATTGTTTGCTATGCGGTAACCCTTCCTACGTCTGCACTTAGCACTCTAATATGTACCCCGAGTCTAAACACCCCTAACCTTACACTTATTAACCCCTAATCTGCCGCCCCCGCTATCGCTGACCCCTGCATATTATTTTTAACCCCTAATCTGCCGCTCCGTAAACCGCTGCTACTTACATTATCCCTATGTACCCCTAATCTGGTTCCCTAACATCGCCGACCCCTATATTATATTTATTAACCCCTAATCTGCCCCCCACAACGTCGCCTCCACCTACCTACAATAATTAACCCCTAATCTGCCGACCGGACCTGAGCGCTACTATAATAAAGTTATTAACCCCTAATCCGCCTCACTAACCCTATATTAAATAGTATTAACCCCTAATCTGCCCTCCCTAACATCGCCGACACCTAACTTCAATTATTAACCCCTAATCTGCCGACCGGAGCTCACCGCTATTCTAATAAATGGATTAACCCCTAAAGCTAAATCTAACCCTAACACTAACACCCCCCTAAGTTAAATATAATTTAAATCTAGCGAAATAAATTAACTCTTATTAAATAAATTATTCCTATTTAAAGCTAAATACTTACCTGTAAAATAAATCCTAATATAGCTACAATATAAATTATAATTATATTGTAGCTATTTTAGGATTAATATTTATTTTACAGGTAACTTTGTATTTATTTTAACCAGGTACAATAGCTATTAAATAGTTAAGAACTATTTAATAGCTAAAATAGTTAAAATAATTACAAATTTACCTGTAAAATAAATCCTAACCTAAGTTACAATTAAAACTAACACTATACTATCAATAAATTAATTAAATAAAATACCTACAATTACCTACAATTAACCTAACACTACACTATCAATAAATTAATTAAATAAACTACCTACAATTAACCTAACACTACACTATCAATGAATTAATTAAATACAATTCCTACAAATAAATACAAATAAATAAACTTGCTAAAGTACAAAAAATAAAAAAGAACTAAGTTACAAAAAATAAAAAAATATCTACAAACATAAGAAACATATTACAACAATTTTAAACTAATTACACCTACTCTAAGCCCCCTAATAAAACAACAAAGCCCCCCAAAATAAAAAATGCCCTACCCTATTCTAAATTACTAAAGTTAAAAGCTCTTTTACCTTACCAGCCCTGAACAGGGCCCTTTGCGGGGCATGCCCCAAGAAGTTCAGCTCTTTTGCCTGTAAAAAAAAAACATACAATACCCCCCCCAACATTACAACCCACCACCCACATACCCCTAATCTAACCCAAACCCCCCTTAAATAAACCTAGGAATATTCTGATTGGCTGATGGAATCAGCCAATCAGAATCAAGTTCAATCCGATTGGCTGATCCAATCAGCCAATCAGATTGAGCTCGCATTCTTTTGGCTGATCGGAACAGCCAATAGAATGCGAGCTCAATCTGATTGGCTGATTGGATCAGCCAATCGGATTGAACTTGATTCTGATTGGCTGATTCCATCAGCCAATCAGAATATTCCTACCTTAATTCCGATTGGCTGATAGAATCCTATCAGCCAATCGGAAGTCGAGGGACGCCATCTTGGATGACGTCCCTTAAAGGAACCGTCATTCTGCAGTTGGACGTCGCCGGAAGAAGATGGGTCCGCGGTGGAGGTCTTCAGGATGAAGCCGGTCGTCATCGGATGAAGATAGAAGATGCCGCTTGGATCAAGATGGTTGCCGGTCCGGATCGCCTCTTCTTCCCGGATAGGATGAAGACTTTGGAGCCTCTTCTGGACCTCTTCAGGCACCGGATGATGGATCGCCAACCCCCGCTTGGGTTGGATGAAGATTTTGGAGCCCGGACGGATCGGTGATACCTGGTGAGGTGAAGACAAGGTAGGATGATCTTCAGGGGCTTAGTGTTAGGTTTATTTAAGGGGGGTTTGGGTTAGATTAGGGGTATGTGGGTGGTGGGTTGTAATGTTGGGGGGGGTATTGTATGGTTTTTTTTTACAGGCAAAAGAGCTGAACTTCTTGGGGCATGCCCCGCAAAGGGCCCTGTTCAGGGCTGGTAAGGTAAAAGAGCTTTTAACTTTAGTAATTTAGAATAGGGTAGGGCATTTTTTATTTTGGGGGGCTTTGTTGTTTTATTAGGGGGCTTAGAGTAGGTGTAATTAGTTTAAAATTGTTGTAATATTTTTCTTATGTTTGTAGATATTTTTTTTTTTTTTGTAACTTAGTTCTTTTTTATTTTTTGTACTTTAGCAAGTTTATTTATTTGTATTTATTTGTAGGAATTGTATTTAATTAATTCATTGATAGTGTAGTGTTAGGTTAATTGTAGGTAGTTTATTTAATTAATTTATTGATAGTGTAGTGTTAGGTTAATTGTAGGTAATTGTAGGTATTTTATTTAATTAATTTATTGATAGTATAGTGTTAGTTTTAATTGTAACTTAGGTTAGGATTTATTTTACAGGTAAATTTGTAATTATTTTAACTATTTTAGCTATTAAATAGTTCTTAACTATTTAATAGCTATTGTACCTGGTTAAAATAAATACAAAGTTACCTGTAAAATAAATATTAATCCTAAAATAGCTACAATATAATTATAATTTATATTGTAGCTATATTAGGATTTATTTTACAGGTAAGTATTTAGCTTTAAATAGGAATAATTTATTTAATAAGAGTTAATTTATTTCGCTAGATTTAAATTATATTTAACTTAGGGGGGTGTTAGTGTTAGGGTTAGATTTAGCTTTAGGGGTTAATCCATTTATTAGAATAGCGGTGAGCTCCGGTCGGCAGATTAGGGGTTAATAATTGAAGTTAGGTGTCGGCGATGTTAGGGAGGGCAGATTAGGGGTTAATACTATTTATTATAGGGTTAGTGAGGCGGATTAGGGGTTAATAACTTTATTATAGTAGCGCTCAGGTCCGCTCATCAGATTAGGGGTTAATAAGTGTAGGCAGGTGGAGGCGACGTTGTGGGGGGCAGATTAGGGGTTAATAAATATAATATAGGGGTCGGCGGTGTTAGGGGCAGCAGATTAGGGGTACATAAGGATAACGTAGGTGGCGGCGCTTTGCGGTCGGCAGATTAGGGGTTAATAAGTGTAGGCAGGTGGAGGCGACGTTGTGGGGGGCAGATTAGGGGTTAATAAATATAATATAGGGGTCGGCGGTGTTAGGGGCAGCAGATTAGGGGTACATAAGGATAACGTAGGTGGCGGTCGGCAGATTAGGGGTTAAAAAAATGTATTCGAGTGTCGGCGATGTGGGGGGACCTCGGTTTAGGGGTACATAGGTAGTTTATGGGTGTTAGTGTACTTTAGAGTACAGTAGTTAAGAGCTTTATAAACCGGCGTTAGCCCAGAAAGCTCTTAACTACTGACTTTTTTCCTGCGGCTGGAGTTTTGTCGTTAGATTTCTAACGCTCACTTCAGACACGACTCTAAATACCGGAGTTAGAAAGATCCCATTGAAAAGATAGGATACGCAATTGACGTAAGGGGATCTGCGGTATGGAAAAGTCGCGGCTGAAAAGTGAGCGTTAGACCCTATTTTGAGTGACTCCAAATACCGGCGGTAGCCTAAAACCAGCGTTAGGAGCCTCTAACGCTGGTTTTCACGGCTAACGCCAAACTCTAAATCTAGGCCTATGTTACTAATTAGAGACAGCTATTTCTCTATATACTCTTAAGCCACCTGATTCTTTTTTATCTAAAGGGTATTAAGCTTCTTTACCTTAATATTACCCCTTCCCCTATTTTTGATGGTTATATATATTATAGATACTAGATGTGTATGTTACAGTTATGATTAATACGTTTTATTATTACTCTAAGGGTCCAAAAGGGACCTTAAAATAATGTAACCCTCCTGTTCTTTTTTGTAATAGAGGTGTTGGAGGTCCAAAAGTGGCCTCACTTATGTTATGGAGGTGGAACACTGAGGATAAGTGTTTGATATTTCCTTTTTACTTCTACAGGTACTACTTAGGCAGTTGGCTTTACTATTATATTCCATTTTATTTTACATTTGTGTACCTATCTGCCTATATGTCACTCCATTGTTATGGAGCATATTACCTGTTTATTTTATCATCTCATAATGGATTTTCTGTATGATTATTGTTTTTGTTTTTTTCTAATCCTCAATAAAAATATTTAAAAAAAAAAAAACTAAAAAAAAAAACTAGCCCTTAGTAAAGTAGTGATGTGCAAACGTGGAGACAAAAAAGCCACACAATGATTATATGAAACGAGTAAAAAGAGCAAATTAAAAACAGGCTCATATCGATGTAAACATAGTAGGTGCCATATGTGTGAATATATCAAAGACTGCGCCACCAATATTAAATCTCATTACACTGGAGAAATTTTCCATCTCTCACAAAGAATCACCTGTAATTCAACATATGTGGTCTATTGTATGACCTGCATTTGTGGCCTACATTATATAGGTCATACTTGTAGAAAAGTGCATCGAAGATGGTCTGAGCACCTTAGGAACATCAAAAGGGGGTCCAACAAATATAGCACTTCAAGACATCATACACACAGTACTGGCCACTGTCAGATGACAATTACACCTTTGAGGTTATCTTACCGAATAAGTTTAGAAATAGAATGTCCAAATTACACCAACGTGAGACGTACTGGATTTATAAAATTGGGTCACTATATCCAGATGGTTTAAATTAAGTCATAAACACTGGGACTTTCTAGCTATCAACTTACACACTATTTTTGTTTTATATCTAAATAGCATGGGTTTTATGATATTAAAATGGTTCACTATAATTTGGTAAGACTATTATCATCAATCTTGGTTAGCAAGAATTGCCTAATATGATGATCTAATTCACCATATTATTATGTTCATCACTAACACTTAATACTGTTTCACAGGGTCATTTGGTCTATAATCACATTCATTGAGATGATTCACATATTTAAATATTTTGAATATTTTAAACATATATGAATAATCTTTATATGATTTTTTTTTAATTTGGTAACAGTTACCCTTATTATATAAATACACATATGTATATATAAAAAATATGATTTCTCACACATTTTTACACGATAGGTGCAATCCTATTGGTTCCTCAAGATGCACCTCTATACACAACACATCATCTAATCACAACATTTATATTTATATTAATAACACTATTTTGCATACAGCACATCGTAGTTGAGTACGAGTTATTTCGTTATATAACATCTTGTTCACCTTTAGATCACACATCTACTTTTTTAGAGAACAACTACACTATAGGTGTCATACTTCATAGGCTTGTTACAAGGTCTAATACGTCATCTGAGTTGGCGGAGTGCCCCAACACATCACTTTTGAGGGTGGTTCCATCAATACACCACTCGTAACACCCTCAGACGTACATCAAATGCCAATGGATATTACAGATATTGGAAACACTATTCTGGCCATTATTTATATGGCTTGGATGGTCCGAAGTAAAAAGGTATCCACTGATGTATATTATATTTGTCACCGACCGTAAATCTGGTCCAGCATTTCAAAGGCTATATAGCCTCACAGATAAGATTACAAATTATAGGAAGAGAATGTCTCATATATATTTGATCTGTTGCAATAAAGTGATATGCGCATAGTAATACGATATAATATTGGATACTTTAAAGTTACATGTATGTTTGGTTTGAATTGATTGTTGTCCTAATTAGGATGCATTTTACACCTCTGCACTTATGTTTCAACTTGTATCTGATTGGTTCTTGACAGTTTAAATAAGATTCCTTTCTTTTACAAAGATATGACAAGTCCACGGATTTCATCCTTACTAGTGGGATATTAACCTCCTGCTAACAGGAAGTGGCAAAGAGCACCACAGCAGAGCTATATATATAGCCCCTCCCCTTCCCCTCCACCCTCAGTCATTCTCTTTGCCTGTGTTATACTAGGAAGACATGGTAAAGTGAGGTGTTAGTTTCAGTTTCTTCAATCAAGAAGTTTTTTATTTTAAATGGTACCGGTGCATACTGTTTTCCTCAGGGGGATATGGAAGAAGATTTCTGCCCTGAGGTTTGTTGATCTTAGCATTTGTAACTAAGATCCACGCTGGTTCCCACAAGACTTCTGAAGGTAACCATGAGACATCTTCAGTGTGGAGACCGGTTTCATGCTACAAGCAGAATTAAGGTATGTGCAGCCTTTTTTTCTGAGGAGACTTGGTGTATCAGAACTGGCTGGCATTATTTCCCTGATGGGTATGTTGTAAGCAGTAAAACCTATTTAATAAGAGGGGTGTTACTGGAGTCCCTATTTTATATTTATAATTAGTTGATATTTGGGCATTATGTGACATGGGAGAATATATAAAAAACGATGTTTTATGTTTTTCATTTTTGGCACTTAAAACTTATTGGTTTTATGCTTGAGGGTTATATTGTGTGTATATTTTTACTTTAGTGCAAAACTGCATTTCCATGCGGTGTTGTTTAGGCCTACTCTGACTTTTTACCTTAAGGGGCGGAGCCTATTTTGGCGCAATTTCTTCAGACTTAGAAGCAGCAAACAGTAACTCAGGGGCTCCTGGACTGTGTAGCTGGTCTGAAGGGTTGGAAACTTGATTCGAAGTACCCTGGGGGCAGGTAGGCGAGGTGTAGAGTGTATTTTTATCTATCTTTTGACTACATGTTGATATAAGTACTTCTAAAGCCTTATTTCTGCCCTTGCTTCTGGGTGAAGTAATTTTTGGATTAACCAACAATATTAAGTTAAATTTGGGAATAATTTAACGTTTTTTGTGCATTTTGGAAAAATTGTTAATTTTTTCGTTTCTTAAAGGCACAGTACACGTTTTTTCTAATGTTTATTTTATGCTATAAATAAGTGTTTAAACGACTTTTGTGGTATTACTAGTCTGTTCAACATGTCTGACATTGAGGTTTCTCATTATTCTATGTGTTTAGAAGCTATTGTGCAACCCCCTCTAACATTGTGTAACTTTTGTACTGAAAGGGCTTTACAATGTAAAAAGCATATTTTAGGTAATGAAAGTGTGCTTAAGGATGATTCTCAGTCTGAAGAGAATCAGGATATGCCATCCGATTCTCCCCAAGTGTCACAACCTTTAATGTCCACAAAAGCGACGCCTAGTACTTCTAGTGCGTCTAATTCCTTTACTCTGCAGGAGATGGCTGCAGTTATGTCAACTACCCTTACTTTTATTAGCTATTTCCGATGTACCCTCACAGTGTTCTGAGTTGGGGATCAGGGAATTACTATCTGAGGGTGAAATTTCTGATTCAGGGAATGGTTTGCCTCAGACAGATTCAGATGCTATGTCATTTAAATTTAAGCTTGAACACCTCCTCCTGTTGCTTAGGGAGGTTTTAGCGACTCTGGATGATTGTGATCCTATTGTGATTCCTCCAGAGAAATTGTGTAAAATGGATAAATATTTGGAAGTTCCTACTTACACTGATGTTTTTTCGGTTCCTAAGAGAATTTCGGAAATTATTAGTAAGGAATGGGATAGACCAGGTATACCGTTTTCTCCCTCTCCTAATTTTAAGAAAATGTTTCCTATATCAGATACCATTCTGGACTTATGGCAAACGGTTCATAAGGTAGAGGGAGCTATATATTCCCTAGCTAGGCGTACTACTATACCCATTGAGGATAGTTGTGCTTCAACGATCCTATGGATAAGAAATTAGAGGGTCTACTAAAAAAACTATTTGTTAATCAGGGATTTCTTTTATAACCCACGGCTTGCATTTTTCCAGTAATTACTGCAGCAGCCTTTTGGTTTGAGGCTCTAGAAGAGTCTCTTAAGGTTGAGACTCCATTAGATTACATTCTAGATAGAATTAAGGCTCTTAAGCTAGCTAATTCTTTTATTACTGATGCCGCTTTTCAAATTGCTAAATTAGCGGCAAAACATGCAGGATTGCTATTTTAGCACGTAGAGCATTGTGGCTCAAATCTTAGTCTGCTGATGTGTCATCAAAACATAAGCTTTTAGCTATTCCCTTTAAAGGTAAGACCCTTTTTGGGCCAGAATTGAAGGAGATCATTTCTGATATTACAGGAGGTAAGGGCCATGCCCTACCTAAGGATAGGTCGGTTAAAATGAGGGGTAAACAGAATAATTTTCGTTCCTTTCGGAACTTTAAAGGAGGACCCCCCGCTTCTTCTTCTTCCACAAAGCAGTATGAAGGGATGGCCCCGATCCGGGACCGGATCTAGTAGGGGACAGACTTTCTTTCTTTTCTCAGGCTTGGGCAAGAGATGTTCAGGATTCCTGGGCACTAGAAATAGTGACCCACGGTTATCAATTGGAATTCAAGGATTTTCTCCCAAGAGGGAGATTTCATCTTTCAAAATTATCTGCAAACCAGATAAAGAGAGAGGCGTTCTTACGCTGTGTAAAAGACCTTTTTACTATGGGAGTAATCTGTCCTGTTTCAAAATTGGAACAGGGACAGGGGTTTTACTCAAACCTTTTTGTGGTCCCCAAAAAAGAGGGAACGTTCAGACTCATTTTGGACCTCAAGTGTCTAAACAAATTTCTAAGAGTTCCATCATTCAAGATGGAGACAATTCGAACGATTTTGCCAATGATCCAGGAGGGTCAATATATGACTACTGTGGATTTGAAGGATGCTTACCTTCATATTCCAATCCACAAAGATCATCATCGGTTTCTACGGTTTGCCTTCTTGGACAAACATTATCAGTTCGTGGCTCTTCCTTTCGGGTTGGCCACAGCACCCAGAATCTCAGACCACAAGGGATAGCGGTGGCGCCTTAGCTGGATGATATTCTGATTCAGGCGTCAACATATCATCTGACAAAATCTCACACGGACACAGTGTTGTCTTTTCTGAGAACTCACAGCTGGAAGGTGAACATAGAGAAGAGTTCACTTGCTCCACAGACAAGGGTTCCTTTCTTGGGAACTCTGATAGACTCGGTAGCCATGAAAGTATTTCTGACGGAGGTCAGAAAATCAAAGATTTTGAATTCTTGCCGAGCACTTCTGTCCATTCTTCGGCCATCAGTGGCTAAGTGTATGGAAGTAATCAAATTAATGGTAGCGGCAATGGACATCATTCCGTTTGCTTGCTTTCATCTCAGACCACTGCAACTGTGCATGCTCGGTCAGTGGAATGGGGATTTTGCAGATTTATCTCCAAAGAGAATTCTGGATCAAGAGACCAGAAACTCTCTTCTTTGGTGGTTGTCACCAGATCATCTGTCCCAGTGGACTTGTTTCTGCAGACCCTTGTGGGTGATAATGACAACAGATGCCAGCCTTCTGGGCTGGGGTGCAGTTTGGAACTCCCTGAAGGCTCAGGGTGTTTGGACTCAGGAGGAGTATCTCCTTCCAATCAATATTCTGGAACTGAGAGCAATATTCAATGCGCTTTAGGCATGGCCTCAGTTGGCTTCAGGCCAAATTCATCAGATTACAGTCGGACAACATAAGGACTGTGGCATATGTCAATCATCAGGGGTGAACAAGTAGTTCCTTAGCGATGATAGAAGTATCCAAGATAATCAGTTGGGCAGAGGCCCACTCTTCTCATCTGTCAGTGATCTACATTCCAGGGGTAGAGAACTGGGAAGCGGATTTTCTAAGTCGACAGGCTTTTCATCCGGGGGAGTGGGAACTTCACCCGGAGGTATTTGCCTCATTGATTCTCAGATGTGGCACACCGGAATGGATTTGATGTCATCTCGTCAGAATGCCAAGCTTCCAAGATACGGATCCCGGTCAAGGGATCCTCAGGCCGAACTGATAGATGCCTTGGCAGTACCTTGGTTGTTCAGCCTAGCTTATGTGTTTCCGCTGTTTTCTCTCCTCCCATGCGTGATTGCTCGTATCAAACAGAAGAGAGCTTCAGTGATCCTGATAGCGCCTGTGTGGCCACGCAGGACTTGGTATGCAGATCTAGTGGACATGTCCTCTCTGCCACCGTGGAAACTTCCGTTGAGACAGGACCTTCTCATTCAAGGTCCTTCCCAACATCCAAATCTAATTTCTCTGCAACTGACTGCGTGGAGATTGAATGCTTGATTTTATCGAAGCGAGGATTCTCTGATTCAGTTATCAATACTTTGATACAGGCTAGAAAGCCTGTCACTAGAAAGATCTATCATAAGATATGGCGTAAATATCTTTATTGGTGTGAATCCAAGGGTTACTCATGGAGTAAAGTTAGGATTCCTAGGATTTCGTCTTTTCTCCAAGAAGGATTGGAGAAAGGGTTATCAGCAAGTTCCTTAAAGAGACAAATTTCAGCTTTGTCAATTCTGTTTCACAAACGTTTGGCAAATGTATCAGATGTCCAGTCTTTTTGTCAGGCTCTATCTAGAATTAAGCCTGTATTTAGACCTATTACTCCTCCCTGGAGTTTGAATTTAGTTCTTCGAGTTCTGCAAGGGGTTCCGTTTGAACCTATGCATTTCATAGATATTAAACTATTATCTTGGAAAGTTCTGTTTTTGGTTGCTATTTCTTCTGCTCGAAGAGTTTCTGAGCTTTTAGCATTACAGTGTGATATGCCTTATCTCATATTTCATTCTGATAAGGTGGTTTTACGTTCCAAACCTGGGTTCCTTTCTAAGGTTGTTTTGAATAAGAATATTAATCAGGAAATTTTTGTTCCTTCCTTGTGTCCTAATCCTTCTTCTAAGAAGGAGTGTCTGTTACATAACTTGGACGTGGTCCGTGCCTTAAAGTTTTACTTACAGGCAACTAAGGATTTCCGTCAATCATCTTCATTATTCATTGTTTATTCTGGAAAGCATAGGGGTCAGAAAGCTACGGCTACCTCTCTTTCTTTTTGGCTGAGAAGTATCATCCGCCTGGCATATGAGACTGCTGGACAGCAGCCTCCTGAAAGAATTACGGCTCATTCTACTAGGGCTGTGGCTTCCACATGGGCTTTAAAACGATGCATCTGTGAAACAGATTTGTAAGGCTGCGACTTGGTCGTCCCTTCACACTTTTTCCAAATTTTCCAAATTTGATACTTTTGCTTCTTCTGAGGCTATCTTTGGGAGAAAGGTTCTTCAAGCAGTGGTGCCTTCCATTTAGGTTCCTGTCTTGTCCCTCCCTTTCATCCATGTCCTATTGCTTTGGTATTGGTTTCCCACAAGTAAGGATGAAATTCGTGGACTCGTCATATCTTTGTAAAAGAAAACTAAATTTATGCTTACCTGATAAATTACTTTCTTTTACGATATGACGAGTCCACGGCCCACCCTGTTCTTTTTAAGACAGTTTTTCTTTATATTTTTTGTAAACTTCAGTCACTTCTGCACCTTTTAGCCTTTCCTTTTTCTCTTCCTATACCTTCGGCCGAATGACTGAGGGTGGAGGGGAAGGGGAGGGGCTATATATAGAGCTCTGCTGTGGTGCTCTTTGCAACTTCCTGTTAGCAGGAGGTTAATATCCCACAAGTAAGGATGAAATCCGTGGACTCGTCATATCGTAAAAGAAAGTAATTTATCAGGTAAGCATAAATTAAGTTTTTGCTGTTTAGCACTATATGCCTGAGGAAATGGCGTGGTAGACGCCGAAAAAATGCATTGCATCTTTGTGCTATTGTATTTTAGCATTATTCTTAAATTGTATACTTTGTTTTTTAACAAGTAAAACAAGAAAAATCACCAGCGCTCTAGAAGGGACACTGGTATGGGTTGCCCAACACCAATGGTGCAATAGGTGTGATGAATTACCAATATTGGTGGGAGTGTTGGTAATCGCCACAACAACAATGTAATCGTATGTATGGGAGTGCAGCAAGAAGTGGAGATAATCAGTGTACCCCTGACACTGTGATGAATAGCAATAAAAGAGAAAAAATCTAAGTACTTCTGCGCAGCTTCAAACAGTTATTGTGCTATTGTATTTAAGCATTATTCTTAAATTGTATACTTTGTTTTTAAACAAATATATACTTTTATAATATATTTCGCAAGCAGCAGTTATTTTGGAGTCTTAACAGCTGGGTTTCATATCTGGTAATGTCTGGCGGCTGGTCTAGTGAGCTGGGCACTAGTTATAGCCCAGCCTGCGTGTATAGTACTTGTCAGTGCCTACTAAAGTGTTAGAACCCTTTGACACATTGGGGTATCCTTTGGGTTATTACCGTCTGTTTGATCTGCACTAGGAGTCACCCTTTTCATGTGTCTATTTTTAGATTCCTTGTTCCATATCTGGTAATCAAAAGGAGCAGCCCATTTCTGAGTGCAGTGCGCTGGGACACTGTGAGTTCTTAGCCTGTTCACCTAGGCATACATTTGCCTTTGGTATATGTGAGTATCCTTTTTTCCATCTCTCTTATTACTATTTACTGTATTGGCTACACTAGGGGGCGCCCTTCTTGTCTCTCTTTTTGTGTTCCAATAAGGGATATGTGTTACTAACTTGACTGCCGAGAGTGCGAGGTAGCTTGATAGGGAATACTTGTTACTAACTTGACTGCAGAGAGTATAAAGCAGCTTGATAGATTTATAACAATTTAATTCTGGAGGTTATCCGAAATTCTGAGTCTTTTTGTTAAATTTAGCAACTAATATGCTGGTATCTGTCTAGGAGTCTAAACTTTCACATCTATACAAGCTTTTTAATATATAGCACATATAATTTAAGCCATAGCTTGCTGGTATTATTACTATTGGGTAGGACTGAAATCATGTGGAGACTTAGTATTCATCTAATAGGCTTGTTTAACCAGTTCATTCCTCTGTAACAAGTACAATACTGGGAGCCGTACTAGGAGTGCTATAGCCCAAGGGCATTATCGATATATTATTTGTAATAGCTGTACATTAACTACATTATTTTAACCTAACAGTTATTGTTGATCAAGACTGTCTGGATAAACTGGTAATCATCCCAGGGAGAATAGTTTGAGCCTTAGGCTAACCACCTTAGATATTCATATAGGAATACAATATAGTATATTAATTACCTTTTCTCTCCTGATTCTAGAAACTTTTTACTGAAGTTTATATGAGGCTACAAATAACACTATTTGATTGCACAGATGTATGACAGACTGTGTTTAAGTTTTTCCCATTTTTTAATTGATTGTGAAGAAAAGTTATATATTTTTTTTGTAAATAATTTTTTTTTATTGAGGTTTTTCGAATGGTACAACAAAAATGGAGATATAACGTTTGTCACAGATACAATACATAAATATACATTTACTTTTCATGCGGGTATATTAACACTCATAGATGGGAGCGCATTTTGTTCATGACAGTATAATGATCAAGAGAATAGGTAACCGGAAAACCCGGGCTAAGTAAATATCCAAATTAACATTCTTTACAACTTTAGATGTCAGAAATATGGGAAATAAAATAAGGAAGAATAAAATCCAAATCCCACATAAAAAGAAAAAAGAGAACTGGACAAACATAGATGAAACCTCATTTAACTTTTTTATACATGAATATGGAGTAACTACTGCATTGGTCACTTTTGGGCCAATTTTATCAGAAATGTTATGTTAAATATAGTAACTCAGGATCAATGTATAAACATATAATGCATGAAAACCTAATAGAATCAAGAGTTACTATTATGATTGTAAACATACCTAGACCTAGGGGCTAGAGTAGTACTCTAGTCCCAAATATGGACTCAACTTTCTAGAAACTACTGTAAGTCAGTTTAGGAATATCTGTTAACACACTTCAACTAGTAGTCATAGTGTGCGTTCTCAGGCGGGGGAGGTGACCTGTGAAGGGTTAGAGAAGAGGGAGAGATATGGGCTAGGGCGGAGAGTGGGGCACATATTATAGGGGGAGGGGTGAAAAAGAGGGGGGGGACAGGATTAGAGAAGTGGAGAGAATGAACCTTGTTTGGCAGTAAATTATTTAAGCGTGTTAAGGCAATATATGTGAAGTTAGTAGCGTTACTGGGGGTAGCGGGGGGCTTGAGCATGATTTCATGTTTAACTACGAGTTCCCTGGTAGTTAAACCAAGGCTCCCAAATCTGCCAGTATAGATCTTCTTTTTCCATGTTAAAATAGAAGCTTTGTTCCATTTTGGCGTACATCTGCATTATAGATGTAACCGCTGCAATATCTGGTGGCAGGACCTGTTTCCAGGCCCTTGCAATTGCCAGTTTCGTGGCTGCTAGGACAAAAATGATCAGTTTAGAGACCTGAGTTGGGACATCTCTTGGGAAGATGTGTAGGAGAGCAATTGTAGGGGTGAGTGGAATGGAGAGCCCGAGGCTGGCACAGAGGCCTGCTATCTGACTCCAGATGGGTGCAAGTTTTGGGCAGTCCCACCATATATGAATATCTGAACCTCTCTGCATGCAGTTTCTCCAGCATAGAGGAGACGTTGTGGGAAACATCTGCGACAGTCTCGAGGGGGTGTAGTACCATTTCAGAAATAGTTTCATGTAGGCCTCTAAAGTGTTTGCACAGTGAACCGTCTTTTTAGTCAACGTCATAGCAGTACGTAGGTCCCTATCTGTAAGTGGTCTGGAGAGGTCTCCCTCCCATGCTCTTAGCTGCCAGGGTGTTTCTTTGTTAGTAGACTTCTGTAGGAGGTCGTAGTGAAACGATATGAGTCTAGGAGTTTTGATAGGAAGCTGCCACAGTTTTTCCCAGTTAGTCAAGGGTCTATTTAGGGTTTTGGTAAATCCCCAGGATATCATAAAAGCATAGAGCCTCGAGTACTCAAAGGTGACCCAAGGAGGGGCTTCTGGAACAGTTGCTCCGATATTTTGGGGAGTGAGTAAAGTGCCCGAGGAGTAAAGGTGGGAAACTGATTTCAGGTCCCACTCACTCCATTGTAGGGCATGTGTGTCAGGTAGGGCTACCAATAGGGCTGGTAGGGAATGAATGGGGGATGGATGTGGGGCGATATCTTATAGATTTCTAAGGCTATGCCAAATTTTCAGATTATCTCTGACGATGGCATTCTTTAGTCCCAGATTGTCAAGGCAGTGGTAAGGAATCCAGGGTAGGTCTGCCAGCTCTAGGCCCTGAGGAAGGGTTAGTGCTTCAATGCTTTTCCATCCCTGTGGTTCTCCTTTGTTTGCCCATGCCGTAATGTGGGAAAGTCTAGCTGCTTCATAATAGCAACGTACGCTAGGCATTGCAACCCCTCCTTGCTCATATTTTTTTTGGAGTATCTTCGCCGCAATCCGGGGCTTAGATTTGCCCCAGATATAGTGTTGTCCCAAGGATTGGAGCTTATCAATTAAGGCTTTGGGGACGTTGAGTGGGATACAACGGAAGTAGTATAGGATCTTAGGCAAAATCGACATTTTGAAAGACGCAATGCGGCCCAGCCATGAGAGCTCTTTAAGGCTCCAAGAGGAGGTGAGTTCAGTGACTTCTCTGATGAGATTTGTGTAATTAGCAGTGATTACTAATTTCGGGTCTGGACCAAGTTGTACCCCCAAATGCCGAATAGCGGTTTGTGTCCATCGAAATGAGTACGATGTATGTAATACATCCAATTCAAATGCTGGAATGCATATTGGTAAGGCCTCAGTTTTGGAGACATTAACCTTATAATAACTGTGAGCCCCAAACTTGGTAATAAGATCAAAAAGAGCTGGCAGTGAGCCTATAGGGTTCGTTAGGAATAGTGTCACATCGTCCGCATACAATGCTAACTTCACGGCCTCTCTTCCAAGCCGGACACCTTGTATAGAGCGTGTTTGTCTAATAGCCTGAGCTAGAGGTTCAATGGCCATAGAGAAAATCAAAGGCGACAAGGGGCACCCTTGTCTTGTGCCGTTAGTGATATGTATGGCCGAAGAAGCGAATCCTAGACCCTTAACTACTGCAGAGGGGCAAGAGTATAGGGCTCCTATCGCCGTAATCACTACCTCTGGGATGCCAAATTGGGCAAGTGTGAGCCACAGGTATTCCCATCTGACCCTGTCAAACGCTTTCTCTGAGTCTAGTGACAGGGCCAGCATGGGCAACTTCAGCCGGGACGCCTCCATAAGTATGTTTAACGTTTTCCGAGAGTTGTCTGGGCCCTCCCTACCAAACGTGAATCCAACCTGGTCCGTGTGAATCACCTTTGGGAGTAGGCTATTAAGGCGGTTAGCCCAAAGTTTTGAATATAGCTTTACATCGCCATTTATTAGTGAGATTGGTCTGTAACTCGTACATAACGAGGGTTCTTTGTCTGGTTTAGGGATGGGCAAGATCACTGCTTGTAAGAATTCTTTATGGAATGAGCCTGCCTCACGGGCTTCGCAGAAAACCTTGAGGAGAATCTTCTGTAATTCTGCTTTGAACATTTTGTAGAAGGCTCCCGGGTAACCATCAGGGCCTGGGGCTTTGTTATTATGAGTCTGCTTAATGGCTAATTTGAGCTCAGCTAAAGAGAACGGGGTTTTAAGTGTCTCTCTATCTTCCTCTGGGAGAGTTGGTAAATTTAGGTTCTGCAAAAAATCCAGTACCTCCCGTGCAGAGGATTCTGTGCCAGCCATCGAGGGTTTAAGATGATACAAGCCAGAATAGTAGGACGCGAACGTCTCCCCAATGTCTTTGGGTGAGAAGACCGAGGTAGAGCCTTTTTGAAGGGACAGAATTCTAGCTGCCGCTGTTCTACCTTTTAACTTGCGAGCAAGTAGGGACGAGGCCTTGTTACTCTGACTGTACATCAGCTTCCTAAATCGAACATAGGAGTCTTTTACTCTCTGTAGTTCTCTGTCTGCCAATTGTGCTCTTATCTCCGCAATTTGGTCTGCAAGACGTGCGGTTGGAGAATCTTTATTCTCCTGTTCTATGGAGCGCAGCTTAGCCATGAGAAGACCTAGGGGCAAACCTGCTTGGCGTTTTAATATTGCCTTTCTTCTAATGCATATTCCCCTTATATATGCCTTCAAAGCGGCCCATACTGTTTGGGAGGACACATCCGGGGTTTCATTTATCCTCAAGAACTCTATAATAGAGGTTTGGAGGGAAGTTCTGAAAGCTTTGTCTTGAAGCATTTGCTTCGGGAATTTCCAGCTAGGCCTAGATTCTATGGTTAAATCAGTAGAGAGAGTGAACGTGAGGATGTCATGGTCCGACCATGGGCAGACCTTGATATGTGACATTAATACTCTGTTCAGAGTCCATGAGTCAGTAAAGAAGTGGTCAAGCCTCGAGTATGTGTTATGGGGTCTGGAAAAGTATGTATAGTCTCTGTCCTTATGGTGGAGTGCCCTCCATATATCGTACAGATTATGTTGGGAGATGTAATGTCTAAATTTATTGGCAGTAGTTATAGAGTATTGGTCAATTTGTTTCCCCTTCTGAACTTTCTTATCTAGCAGGGGATCCCATACCATATTGAAGTCGCCCCCTAGGATTGTCGTACCCGTCTTGTGTTTCTCAATTTTAGACAGTATCCCTTTTAGGAAATTAGATTGTAATTGGTTTGGGGCGTATATGTTAACGAGAGTGAATAGGGTACCGTTTAGCTTACAGTTAAGTAGTAGGAACCGTCCTTGGTTATCTTTTTCAGCATGGATGTGTTCAAAATGTAAGGATTTGTGTATGGCAATTGCTACTCCTTTCGTTTTCTCCGTGTTAGAGGCTAGGACTACTATGGGATAGTCAGGGGTTCTATATGGATTCTGAGTTGACGCTAACCAATGAGTCTCCTGAAGAAACACAACTTGCATCCGCAAAGACCTCATGGTATTGGTAAGCATACTTCTTTTCTCTTGGGAGTTTAGTCCTTTGACATTTAGTGTAGCAAAAGAGATGTGGTTAGAGGCTGTCACCATCTTAAGTCTGGGAAGAGGAGTGGGGAAGGGGAGGCAGTAGGAGGGAAGAAAAGGGGGGAGGGAACCAGGTATATAACTCACCCCGCCTGGGTCTGCGCACCTGTATGTGGCCCTTGATGAGCGTAAAGCTCAATGTTCAGATCTACGTTACACCTGAAATATAGTGAAAAAATTAGATAAAACCAGGAAAAGTTGAGCAACTGAACAGAAAAAACACCAATTCAATACAGACAGTACAATGTATGATTATGGGTGTGAACAGGTCTTATTTGTATAAAGTAGGTGAGGTCTAGGGGTTTTAACCAATATGGTGAACCACTGGATCACCAAAAGGAGAAGTGTGTCTAAATAAAGAACTGACTTCTCCAGTCCCCGTAAGAGGGGATATCACAAATAAATTTGCGTATATGGGGGGGGTAGTGCAAGTATTTAACTTGTAAATATGGATTGACTGTCATTGGGGGAATATGAACAAAAGGAACAAACCAATGTCCTTACAACAAACTGAATAACATATACCACTTCTACAAGCATAGTTACATATATTGCTATTGCTGAAAAATATATTATAGTATCTGTTATGTCTAGAGGCCAATCAAACAATAGCAAGTAAATAACTTATGGAGTTTAAGTGGCTTGGATGTGCTAAAGAAGTGGGGAATTCCCGTGAGTCTCAGCCGAGAGGAGGTACTTATGTAGAAACAGAATGGGTATCTTTGGGTAAAGATCCGTTCCTTCACGAGGAGTCCCGGGTCCTCCCACTCCTGTTAGACATTGAACAAGTAACATATGGGAAATATACTTAACAACAACATACACATAATCAATAATTACAGAAGTAGAAACAGTAAAGTAACAGGAGCAATTTGGTGTAAAGACCAGAACTATTTAATTTTCACTTGGCTGGCTTTTGAAGCCTAGGAGTAAAATCCAGGGCACTGGCTCGGATTTTTGTAACATGAGGGGTGTTAGTATCACTGGTTTTCTGTAGTGATTGAGTTATGTTTGTGGTTTCGGAGCGGTCTCTAGGGGCCCGGGCATCCGTTTCTGAGCGTGGTTTAGCTGTAATTAGGCCCCAGTCCTGTAATAGATCGAACCCTTCTTTGGGGGTAAAAATGGTATGAGTGTCACCCTGTCTAGAGACTATGAGCCTTGTAGGGTATCCCCATCTGTATCTGATATTCTCCGTTCTTAAAATTTGAGTGATATTTCTGAAGGATCTTCGTTTTTGTAAGGTGTAACTGGAAATGTCCGGGAATACAGTGATATGGAGGAATTTATCCGGTAGTTGAGGTTTGTTAACCAGTTCTCTCAGTATCTTCTCTTTGTGGGTGAAGAAATGGATCCTAGCTAGGACATCTCTGGGCTTGTCTTGAGAAACAGATCTAGGTCGCGCCACTCTGTGAACTCTGTCCAACAGGAGACCAGGCGGATCTGAAGAAGGTAGTAAGATATTGCAGAACTCCAGAACATAAGATTCTAGCTCCTGAGGGCCAATTTCTTCTGATATTCCACGAAATCTTAAATTATTCCGTCTGGAGCGGTCTTCCATGTCTGCTAGTTTCAGTTCCAGATCAGATATCTGTATTGCAAGGTTTTGAGAGTAGGCTTGTAGGTGGGCATGATCCACAGTCAGATCTTCTTGTTTACGTTCCAAAGTTTCAGTACGTTCACCTAATGCTCCAATTTCTCTACGAAGCTCCGCTGTAGAACCTTTAATTTCTTTAGTTAGTGTGTCTTGGAGAAGGTTCATACGCCTGGTTAGGACATCCACAATGTTGGCAGAGAGAGTATCTGGTATAGGAGATTGGGAATCCATGCTACCTTCAGATTCACTGCCTTCCAGTGCAGAGGTGGATTCTCTGTACATTTGGGACTTCCCAGGATGATGATTTTTGAAATGATCTGCAACTGTTTTCCTAGGAGGGTGTGGCGGTTTTGTTTTTCTCTTAGAGGTTTGAGACATGACCTCAGGCCTTTTTCCCCTGTTAGACCACAGTGATTTAACTTTTGCTCCGTATTAGAGAGTATATTGAATAGGACAGTGGTAAGAAGTACTATACTAAAGTCCCCCTGACGTCAATCTTGGTTTTAGGTGGTCATTTCCAGCGAATTACTTGTTGCCAAAGTGAAATCTGGAGACATATCCTTGGGAAGGAGCAGCTCCTGGGCAATCTTCTGCTGAAGTTGGCTGAGCGAGATTTTCAGTGTACACCCTCTCCGGGGGAGATTGCCCTCACTGGGCCAGGCCGGAAAAAGGAATGGGGGTATGACCTGCTGTGTTGCGCACAGCAGGAAAGGGGTGGAGAGAGTGTCAATATATCACAATATTAGGAAGCTTCTGGTCTTTAGCACCTAATGGAGAGTAATACCTTTGGGCCTGTGCAATAATAATATGTTCTATAAGGTGGGGTGTTCCGTTATATTATCACTTTGTATATAGGTAAACCCTTATATTAGTGAGTCTGTAAGGGAAAAATCAAGATTAGTTTAGACAGTGAACATTTCAAACTAGATATGCAGTCTAACACTTTTGTCTGCCCCACAGTGGTGAGCATGGAGGGACCCTTAGGTAGGATCTTAGCATTAGTTGATGGTAGGGCTTTTTTTTTTTTTTTTTTAGCCTGAGAAGTCACCTGACAGGGTGCTGAATATTTAATGCTTAAATCTTTATATGCGTAATCCTGTCAGGCCACACTTGTGTATAGTATTTTAAAGCTTGCTAGCATTGGAGGAAAAGATGTAAATGTTAGATAGTGGACAATATATATAGGTGTTATGCCCCACAATGTCTAATACAGCTAAATAGACTCTCTTCCTGCAAGAAAAAACTAAATATGGGTTAAAACACTCCACTCTGAGCCTAGGCTGCAGAGGCACATAGGCTGACGCAGCAGCTAGGAAATCTCCTTGTAGTATTATTTTTATCCCAGTTCTTAATAAAGGACAGTCTCTGAGAGTGCAGATTAAGTCTCAGCGCCCCTATAGAGAGGCTACACTTTGACACTTAAAGATTATGCTTAGAGAGGAACCTTAAAACCAAGCAGGTCTATTAATATATACTGTGGTCACAGAAGTGGGTGAGGTAGCTCTTTGGGCCTGCAGGGCCAGAAAACAAGGCTGTAACTTATTAGGGCACTGCTAGTACTGATCCCTTATCCTGTCCTGCAATGTTATAATCTGTGAAAGCAAAGTTAATGTAGGCCAGCAGTGTTATCCTCCAGGCGCCGGTATCATGCACTGATAAGGTAGTGCAGTTCCCAATAACAGAGGAGTTGCTATGTTTGTCAAAGTTTTGTTGTTCACCTTTATTATGAGGCCTATTCTATTTGCAGGAGTACTTTTTAGGGAACTGTGGGTCTGTAAAATATATTTATTATGTTAACAGTTTCTTTTTAGAGCCGAGCGTTTTTGCTCTGTGACTTCTCACTTAGCAGCTGAAAGATTATAGTGGGGACGGGAGTCTCTAAATTCCAGTATGGCATCCTTTCCCGCCAAGTGCTTTCTGATTATTTTATTTGCGGCGTCACCCAAACCCTCTTAGTTCTTAATATCCCCAAGCGTGTTTGTGTTGGATAAGGTCCCCTGCCTGATACACTTATCAAAATGTCTCAGTGTGTTAGACTTTTACCTCCCTTCAGTGCCAGTTTCTGTCGGCCGTTTGCGTGGCTTCTCACCCGACAGCAATGGCGGCTGCTTTCTCTTTGATGCGAGTCCGTTCGCCTCTCCCCGGGTATTTCGGCTGTGGATGGCGCTGAAAGCCCGCCGCCTTCAAGATCTCTTTTGTACTGCTTGCGGCTCTGTTCAGTCGCCGGAGCGGAGCCCCGACCCTCCGGCGCCTGAATCAGTGGGCAGTATTCCACCGGGCTGTGTGTCCCCCTGGGTATTTGCCAAGGAAAAATCTTGCCGGGTCCAGTAAAGCAGGCTGTGATCTCTCCGGTATCTTTAGATTCAATTATCAGCCAAAGTCACTCAAATTCAGACTATAATTGGTATATAATCTTTTACTTGCACAGGAGCTCTCCAGAAACACGTCTAGCTTCTATGGCTGCTAGTCACGCCCCCCGAAAAGTTATATTTTAATTAGGTTGCACAAAAACACCACACATTGAAGTTGAACAAACGTTATTACCACATATAAAGAACCCAGAGTGCTCTATATATGCATCCTTTTTAGTAGATTATATCCACTATTTTAGTTAACATAAAAATATAAATAAATTTCACATTCCCCTGTTCTTTACATAGAATAATATGTTCTATTTATTCATAAATAAATATTTACATATATCTGATGGTATTTTGGTACAATATATATTTACACTTATCGATATACATGATTATATATAGCATAAATAAAAACAGAGAAGCGCTCAACCTGGGAACGAACAACAGCATAACAGCTTGTTCTATGGCTAGTTATCACCCAAGAAGCAGCCTCTTTTTGCTCAACATGAGCCTTTCACAGAGAAGAACTTTCCTGAAGCATATCAGTCTGAACCTGACTTCACAGTACAGTCCAGCCCCGAAATACCAGGCAATCCCTCTCTGAACGAGAGAAATGGCAAAACCCCAGACGTACGTTTCGGCGTAGTGTGGGCCTCGTCAGTGAGGTGCAGCCATATCCCTCTAGGCACAATGAGCAACGGGTCATAATTAGCATAAATAAAAATAGAGAAGCGCTCAACCTGGTATTTCGGAGCTGGACAGTACTGTTAAGTCAGGATCAAACTGATATGCTACAGGTGCTTAATATTTTGCACTTAAGCCCAAAACATATCCAACGGACCATATTAAAGTCCTCACCACAATCTCTTACCTTAGGGGTGAGCCACGTAGTTGGGCAAACACCTTTTTTGAAACAGGTGAGCTCATCCTCCACTCCCTAGAGAATTTCTTAATGGCAATGAGTCAGTTATATGACGATCCTAATAAGCAGTTAACTGTGGAATCCGCCATGAGATCTCAGACAGAATAAGAGACAGGTAGAGGAATATATTACCGAGTTCAAGAAATGGTCAAAGGACACACAATGGAATGATCTCTCACTGAGGATTCAGTTCCGTTTAGGATTATCTGATGCTCTAAAGGATGAGTTGGCAAGGGTACAACTGCCAGACTCATTAGAAGAATTAATAAACCTTTGTATTACCTTAGATAGGAGAATTAGGGAGAGAAGGCTTGAGAAGTATCATACAGAATTCCCCAACAGGAAGATGCACATTTCCCAGAATTCAGAATTGAGTACAAGATCTCCAGCAAAGGACTTATCTGAACCTATGGACCTGGGGTTCATCAGAGGGCCCCTAAATCAACAGGAGAAGCAAAGGAGACAAATTAATAACCTTTGTATGTACTGCGGCGCATCAGAGCACACTGTTAAAGACTGTCCCCAACTCCGCCAACGGCAGGGTAAGACAATTCAATCTACCAATTGTTTAACAACTTTGAATAGACATATCACTCACTGCTCATTGTCTGTTCTCTTGCAGTGGGATCAACTTCAAGTCCAAACCCAGGCTATCCTTGATTCAGGAGCTAGTTTAAACTATATTGATGTACATTTTGCTCATTCAAATAAAATTCCATTGATTAAAAAAACAACTCTTACTGTGTTACGTTTTATAGATGGAAATGAAATTACTTCTGGTCCTATACAGTATCAAACAATACCTTTACGTGTAACTACCAATAAATTTCATACTGAATATTTAAGTTTCAATGTCATACCATACCATCAATTATTGTATAAATACTTGCTTTCATTCACATGTTCTCTTAACAGAAACACCTACCATTCCACCTGAATATGAGAGTTTTGCTGATGTTTTTAATAAAAAGGAGGCAGAAAACTTGCCACCCCATAGGAGATATGATTGTCCAATAGATCATCCCCTATGGTCATGTATTCCGACTTTCAAATTCAGAACATGAGTTTCTTAAAAAATATTTAGAGGACAATTTAAAGAAAGGGTTCATAAGACCCTCGACTTCCCCTGCAGGTGCAGGAATATTTTTTGTTCGTAATAAAGACCAAAGCCTAAGACCCATTGTAGATTACCGTGAACAAGCGCACAGTCAAAAATCGGTATCTGCTTCCTCTAATACCCGATTTAATTGAAAGATTGCAAGGTGCAACTTTTTTCACAAAACTTGACTTAAGGGGAGCGTACAACCTGGTCTGAATAAAATCAGGACACGAATGGCTAACAGCTTTTAGAACTTGATACGGGCTCTACGAATACACTGTGATGCCATTCGGGTTGTGCAATGCACCCGCAACATTCCAGTACCTAATTAATGACGTCTTTAAAGATCTCCTCGACATCTTTCTAGTAATATATCTAGATGATATTTTGATCTATTCTAAGACTCTTAAGGAACATATTCAACATGTAAGTGTAGTTCTGTCCAGATTATGAGAAAATATGCTTTATGTAAAACTTGAAAAATTTATTTTCCATGTAAATAAGATAACCTTCCTGGGATATACCATTAGTTCCCATGGTATTAACATGGAAGATGATAAAATTTCAGCCATACAAAACTGGTCCATTCCTACCAATAAAAAACAGGTCCAAAGGTTTTTAGGATTCGCAAATTTATCCATAATTTTGCACACCTAATCAAACCATTATCAAATCTCACTAAACTTAACACTCTATTTGTTTGGGGATCAAAAGCACAATCAGTTTTTGATAAGTTAAAACGATCCTTCACAACTGCACCCATTCTACACTTCCCAAAACCTGATTTACAATATGTTCTAGAAGTGGACACTTCAAATGTCGCAATTGGAGCTATTCTCTCACAACGAGAGACCCCCACTAAACTACTAGACCCAGTTGCTTTTTATTCACGCACTCTCTCTTTGGCTGAGGAGAATTATTCCATTGGGGAAAAAGAACTCCTCGCCATTAAGTGTTCCATGGAGCACTGGAGGCATTTGTTGGAGGGAACAGCAATCCCTGTGCTTATATATACAGACCATAGGAACTTGCAGTATCTGAAATCAAACCGCACACTTACTTCACGGCAGGTTCGTTGGAACTTATACTTTAATAGATTCAATTTTTTGATCACCTACAGGCCAGCTAATAAGAACCGTAAGGCAGATGCACTTTCACGTCAGTTTGATTATACAAATAACATCAAAGAGGAAAGTACTGTTATACCAGTAGATCATTTCCTCGGTCTGTCATTGAATCAAAATCAGCTGTTTAGAACAAAACAAGCAACGGATCCACACTTACCAAGATCAAATATTCAACTCCATGAAGATGGGTTATACTATCATGAAGATCAGATTTATGCTCCAGATAGTTTAAGAAATATGATTTATAAAACTATCCATGACTCACCACTAACAGGACATCCAGGTATAAAAAAATCTCAGGATTTGGTTAAAAGGTTTTTCTGGTGGCCCACCTTACTTACTGATGTAGCAAAATATGTACAGAGCTGTGTTGTTTGTGCCACCTCAAAGGAAGGAAGAAACTCTCCATATGGTCAATTAATACCACTACCCACACCAGAACGGCCATGGCAGGACATTGCGCTAGATTTTATAGTAGAACTTCCCCTGTCAAATAAACAAAAAACAATTGTGGTTATATTGGATCTATTTAGTAAGATGGTGCATTTCGTACCATATCATAAATTACCCACTGCACTTGAAACAGTTCATCTCGTAATCAACAATGTCATTAAATTACATGGTTTACCAAATTCCATCACCTCAGACAGAGGAACGCAATTTACCAGCATATTTTGGAAGGGGTTATGTAAAAAGTTAGGCATTCAGCGAAGACTATCTACAGCATATCATCCTCAGAGCAATGGGCAGACAGAGAAAACTAATCAGTGGATTGAACAGTTTCTACGATGTTTCATCACAGCTAAACAGGATAACTGGTCAGAATTACTTCTGTATGCAGAATTTGCCTTCAATAACACCTATCATAACTCAATCCGATCAACACCCTTCCATGTCAACTATGGTTTTCATCCAACTTTCCATTGGGATTCCTCCATAGGAAGTCACAATCCGATGGTTAATGATCTCATTAACATCTAAAGTGACTCATTCAATCTCATTAAAGACAACATTAATCAAGCAAAACTTCAACAGAAAAAGTACTTTGATCTCTGTAGATCGGTATCTCCAAGATATGCTATAGGTGACTACGTCTGGCTATCTACTCATAATTTACAACTAAGACTACCCACTTAAAAACTCTCTTCAGCTTTTGTTGGACCTTTCCAAATCATTAGAATAGTGAACCAAAATGCTGTCACCCTGTGTATACCCCCCATTATGAAAATTCATTCAACATTTCACTTCTCTTTATTGAAGCCATACAAGACATTACGAGGTCATACACCAAGCACTCCTATCATTCCAGATATTTTGGAAACCTCCAATGAATATGAGGTTGAAAATATAGTTGATTCACGTAGATACAGGGGAGATTTGCAGTACTTGGTACATTGGAAGGGGTACCCAAATGAGGAGGATACTTGGGAGCCAGCTTCTCGAGTTTCAGCCCCCAGACTAACAGCTTTATTTCCCTGACACCATCCTGATCGACCCTCACCTGATCTCCGGAGGTGATCTTTTGAGGGATATCCTGTCATATCTTAGAGTTAAGTGTAAACTCTAACTCATTGTACCGTACCTTTAAGGCAGCTTAGCAACCACCTGCCTATAAAAATGCCTCTCACATTCACTTCCTTGCTGGGTATTCCAGCTTCTTGCTTCTTGTGAAGCCTATCCCTGGTGTATAGCCTCTGCGCTCATTCAGCTGTCAATCAAGGACTTCAACTTCCGGACCCACGCTGACTGCTGCTTTACTCAGCTGTTCCTGCTCGTTGCGGTGACGTCACACGCCATCGGCTCCGCTTCCGCTGATGCAGCTCTACCGCTCTGCTCCTCTATCAATCCTGTGCAGTTCAGGTCAGCCAATTTGATTACTTTCAATGCCGGTCTCCTCATATACCTATGCACCCAGATTATCCCATAAGCTCTTAAGTATCTTATAACATGTATGCCTGATTCGTACTGTTTTGAACTTGCCAACGAATATTACGCATTATCCCTGAATCACTCTATTATGAACTATGCGAACATTTAATTTGTATATAATATCAATTGCTCAAATATGAACTTAGCCTAAGGTAGCTATTCATTATAAACCAGTACTGTTCTATCCACTAGGGATGCCAGGATTTCATGCAAGGAAATGACTTTGAAATATATATATATATCTTATTACTTGTAATATGAATACATATCACTCATGAGTTATAAAGGTTTTGGAAAACAACTATGTTAAAGATTACATATAGTTGTCTACATATATGCCTTATATTAACTGTTTGCTCCCCTGCTATATTTCTGTTGAATTCATTAGGAACAGAATATTTCTCTCACCACCAGCAGGGTAACTTACAAACACTCATACTTATTACATATAGGAAAGTTTCTGCAGATGAGATTCTTACACATTATTTAAAATCTCTTCACAGATCTATCTGGAATCAGAGGCATCTGATACACACTGAGCAACGGGTCATAATTAGCATAAATAAAAACAGAGAAGCGCTCAACCTGGTATTTCGGAGCTGGACTGTACTGTTAAGTCAGGATCAGACTGATATGCTACAGGAAAGTTCTTCTCTGTAAAAGGCACATATTGAGCAAAAAGAGGCTGCTTCTTGGGTGGTAACTGGCCATAGAATAAGCTATTATGCTGTTGATTGTTCCCAGGTTGAGCGCTTTTCTGTTTTTAATTATGCAAATTATGACCCTGAGGGAAGTCTCCCTAAGTGTGATGCGGGAAACCAGACGTGGACCCGTTGCTCAGTGTGCCTAGAGGGATATGGCTGCACCTCACTGATGAGGCCCATAATAGGCCGAAACGTACGTCTGGGGTTTTGCTCTTTCTCTCATTCAGAGAGGGATTGCCTGGTATTTCAGGGATGGTCTGTACTGTCAAGTCAGGATCAGACTGATATGCTACAGGAAAGTTCTTCTCTGTGAAAGGCTCATGTTGAGCAAAAAGTGGCTGCTTTTGTGGGTGGTAACTAGCCATAGAACAAGCTATTATGCTATTGTTCATTCCCAGGATGAGCGCTTCTCTCTTTTTATTTATGATTATATATAGGTATAGATATATACAGATATATATAGGAATATCTATTTATAAATACATATAACATATTCTGCTATGTGCAGAACATTGGAATGTGAAATATTTACAGTAAATACATAGTTAAAACCTTTATTAAAAATTAATATTGCATTAATATGTTTTTTTCATTGTTTCATCATCTTGAATGGATATGAAACCTAATTTTTTTTATTTTTTTTTCATGATTCGGGTAGAGCAAATTTTTCTTCATTCTCTTGATATGCTTTGTTGAAGGAGCAGCAATGCACTACTGGTTTCTAACTGAACACATGGGTGAGCCAATGACAATCAGTATATATATGCAGTCACCAATCAGCCGCTAAAACCTAGGTTCTTTGCTGCTTCTAAACTTTCCTAGATAAACTTTTCAGCAAAGGATAACAAGGGAAGGAAGCAAATTAAATAATAGATGTAAATTGGAAAGTTGTTTAAAATTGTATTCTGTGTACATATGTAGTCGTGTTTATATGTATATATATGTCGTTTGGGTCACTTATTTGTTTTGCAAAACAGTTAACCAGAGCTCTGAGGACGCACTAACCCGACTAGTGTTAACTTGAATTGCACTCAAGCGATCATGTTTACTTTCAACTTGTAATATGAACGATAATCCAATGAGTGCAAATACCCACTATAAACTCCTTATCGCTTGCTTAATAACATTAGTGCTCCCCATGTAAACTGGCCCTTAATTAGGCATTTATCTTCTGATATTGGACTACCTGCTAAATGTATCTTTTGTAGCACTTTTAAAGGGACTCTAGGGCTATATTACAAGTGGTGCACTGACTGTAGAGAGCAAGCGATAATGGGTATTTTGCGTCTCTTTGCACGGTTCAGAAATAGCATGCTTATTACGAGTTCAAAGTAACTTGAGAGCCATTTAATTTAATGCATGTCAGGTTAGCTTGACTTAACAGCTCTGGTTAACTGTTACGCTAGACAAAAAAAATGCACAAAACACATCAAAAATACATTTAACAGTACAGTTACATTCATTAACATTGTCTGATAAAAACTATTTTTAAAACAATTGCATTAAAAAGTTATAAGGGCTCAAAGATGTGAAGTTTACTAACATCACCTCGTTGACAAAATAGCATTCTGCCGTGGCTGGCCTGAGGCTCAGCATACGCTGTAGGCAAATTAAAGGGACACTGAACCCAAATGTTTTCTTTCATGATTCAGATAGAGCGTACCGGAGAGCAGCCTCCTGAAAGAATTACGGCTCATTCTACTAGGGCTGTGGCTTTCACATGGGCTTTTAAAAACGATGCTTCTGTGGAACAGATTTGTAAGGCTGCGACTTGGTTGTCCTTTCACATTTTTTTCAAATTTTCCAAATTTGATACTTTTGCTTCTTCTGAGGCTATCTTTGGGAGAAAGGTTCTTCAAGCAGTGGTGCCTTCCGTTTAGGTTCCTGTCTTGTCCCTCCCTTTCATCCGTGTCCTATTGCTTTGGTATTGGTTTCCCACAAGTAAGGATGAAATTCGTGGACTCGTCATATCTTTGTAAAAGAAAACTAAATTTATGCTTACCTGATAAATTACTTTCTTTTACGATATGACGAGTCCACGACCCACCTTGTTCTTTTTAAGAGTTTTTCTTTATATTTTTTGTAAACTTCAGTCACCTCTGCACCTTTTAGCCTTTCCTTTTCCTCTTCCTATACCTTCGGCCGAATGACTGAGGGTGGAGGGGAAGGGGAGGGGCTATATATACAGCTCTGCTGTGGTGCTCTTTGCCACTTCCTGTTAGCAGGAGGTTAATATCCCACAAGTAAGGATGAAATCCGTGGACTCGTCATGTCGTAAAAGAAAGTAATTTATCAGGTAAGCATAAATTTAGTTTTTGCTGTTTAGCACTATATGCCTGAGGAAATGGCATGGTAGATGCTGAGAAATGCGTTGCATCTTTGTGCTATTGTATTTTAGCATTATTCTTAAATTGTATACTTTGTTTTTAAACAAATATATACTTTTATAATATATTTCGCAAGCAGCAGTTTTTTTGGAGTCTTAACAGCTGGGTTTCATATCTGGTAATGTCTGGCGGCTGGTCTAGTGAGCTGGGCACTACTTAAAGCCCAGCCTGCGTGTATATAGGCCTACTAAAGTGTTAGTACCCTTTGACACATTGGGGTATCCTTTGGGTTATTACCGCCTGTTTGATCTGCACTAGGAGTCGCCCTTTTCATGTGTCTATTTTTATTCCATGTTCCATATCTGGTAATCAAAAGGAGCAGCCCATTTCTGAGTGCAGTGCGCTGGGACACTGTGAGTTCTTAGCCTGTTCACTTAGGCATACATTTGCCTTTGGTATATGTGAGTATCCTTTTTTCCATCTCTCTTATTACTATTTACTGTATTGGCTACACTAGGGGGCGCCCTTCTTGTCTCTCTTTTTGTGTTCCAATAAGGGATATGTGTTACTAACTTGACTGCCGAGAGTGCGAGGTAGCTTGATAAGGAATACTTGTTATAAACTTGACTGCAGAGAGTGTAAAGCAGCTTGATAGATTTATAACAATTTAATTCTGGAGGTTATCCGAAATTCTGAGTCTTTTTGTTAAATTTAACAACTAATATGCAGGTATCTGCCTAGGAGTCTAAACTTTCACATCTATACAAGCTTTTTAATATATAGCACATATAATTTAAGCCATAGCTTGCTGGTATTATTACTATTGGGTAGGGCTGAAATCATGTGGAGACTTAGTATTCATCTAATAGGCTTGTTTAACCTGTTCATTCCTCTGTTACAAGTGCAATACTGGGAGCCGTACTAGGAGTGCTATAGCCCAAGGGCAATATCGATATATTATTTGTAATAGCTGTACATTATCTACTTTATTTTAACCTAACAGTTATTGTTGATCAAGACTGTCTGGATAAACTGGTAAAATGAGCAATAAAAATTACCCGTGTTGGGACTAATCACAGCTGCAGGCCTCGGTGCAGGTAAAAAAAGACTTTATTGTAAGTTGAAAAACATTCACAGGGTGTTAACAGACTCAGGGATACACTGAGAACAATAACAAACGTCTGACGCGTTTTCTGCCTGGAGGCACTTCGTCAGGGACTTAGCTTGTCAATACACAAACAACTTAAAAAGGCTTACCTGCCTACGTCACAGTGTGAGCACCTGTTCATTACGGTTAAAGGGACAGTTACTGTTAACTCTGGGAAATAGCAGTTGCTAGGCTAAAAAGAACCCTTTAAGGCATTTAGTATAGGTCAAAATTGAATTTAAAGTGTTCAATGTATATGAATCTTGTATCAATATTAGTAACATATAAAATACAATGCAAAAAACTAAACACCAAAAAGAAACATGCTGTTAAAACTGTCTATTCCCAAAGTTAAACAACAATATGAACAAATGCTATGAAACTAAAAAAGTATACATAAGCTGAGAAATAAAAATAAAAATGTAACATTATTGTAATATCAATGTATAGCGGACTCTCAGAGGAAAATGCCAGACATTGTTTATAATCTCGCACAAAACCTTAGAATGTTTAAAAATTACATATGAACCATCTTTGTAAAGAATATTTGCGTGCAAGCTAATGACTAATATTTAAGGATATTTGGCTTAAAGGGAAGAGTCTGTAAGCTTATATGATCATTCTTTCTCTGACTTAGCTTTATGTGTTAATTTATATTGGATATTGAAAAATGAGAAACGTAGAGTGCAAGTGGTGAAAAGAAACGTGAATAAGCCACTTATGTGAATATAAATTAAAAACGATACCTACAGTGTAAATGTACACAAATGAAGATACCAAAGTGTTGATCATTTCTGAAAATATTGTGATGTGTCATTGTGTTAGTTGAGATTCTATGTATAATGGCAAAAGAAGTGTAAGTTGATGACAAATTTTGTCTTAAAGTGAGATAAAATGAAAAGTAGAAATTAACAAATAGACCTAGGTTATAAAGCACAATGTGAGTGAAGATGGGTGAAGTGAAGTTTGAAAAAAACTACTCTTGAGTTATTTTATCTACAGCTGTGAACAAAAACATGTAAACAATAGTTGTGTCACTTATGTCTATTCAAATGGTGAAATAATATCAAAAATAAAATAAAGCTAAAAGTCGGCCTAAAGCTAGCAGAACTGAATGTACTAATACTAAGTATGTAGAGATAAAGGAGCACAAACTTGGGGTTTGGAGATACCTGAAAAAGACGAGCTATATGCATATAACGACTATGTTCTTAGATATACCTTACTGTGTTGTAATATAAAAAGAAAATTTATATTTATATATGTATGACTTATAAAGAAAACTTAGTCTACAAAATATCTAAGGTCAGTAATTTTATTGATGCCATTTGGAGCACCAGTCGATAAATTAAAAATCCAAAAGGCCTCTTTTCTATTCAATTTGGCCACTCTATCCCCTCCTCTAATATCGTAAGGGGCGTGGTCAAGGCCTTGAAAGCCAAACATTGTACTTAAGTTAGTATCATTAATAGGAATACCTAAAGAAATAAAGTGTTCAACAAAATGTTTGGCTACTGGGGTAGAGGGGGGATCGTGTTTGATAGAAAGCAAATGCTCCCTGACCCTGTCCTTAAGGAGCCTAGTGGTCCTACCTACATACTGTTTGCAGCAGATGTTACAATTAATTAGATAGACCACAAATTTTGAGTTGCAATTTAATCTAAATCTGATGTCAAAGCATTTACCTGTGGTCGTGGATCTAAATTCATTACCAGGGACCACAAACTCACAACTCTTACAGGGAATTTTCCTACATCTAAAAAATCCCTTTTCCGGTTGTAACCAAGAGTTGTTGCCTTTGGTTGAAAAATCTCTACTCAAATAATTTCCAATAGTTGTTGCTTTTTTTACTAACTAACCTAATGCCTTGGTTCTGTAACGAATCATGTAACAGGACATCTCTGTCTAGAACAGGTAGATATTTTCTTATGATATTATTGATGCAGTTAAATTGTCTACTGTAGCAGGTTGAAAAAGTTATAGGTGATTTAGAACCTTTTTTGTTATTACCTTGATGTCTATTTTTTGAGACATCTTGTAACAATGTATCTCTATGCATAAGTTCAACTTCTTTACTGACTCTTTCCAGGGTACTAATGTCATAGCCCCTAATGTGGAGACGCTGAGTAAGGGACTGAGCTTGTTCAATATATGTGTGAATATTACTGCAGTTGCGTCTAAGACGCATGTATTGCCCTTTTGGATTTGCCATCTTAAGGTGTGCTGGGTGATGTGAGTCTGCTCGTAAGATTGTGTTTCCTGATGTTGACTTTCGAAATGTAGAAGTAATGACTGAATGTGAAGATTTATCCAACCTTAATGTAATGTCCAAAAATGGTATGCTTTCTTGGGATGCTGTATAAGTGAATCCCAAATTGTAATTATTGGCATTTAGATATTCCACAAATAAAGGTATAGAATTCATGTCCCCTTTCCATAGTATAACCAAGTCGTCAATAAATCATCTATAGAACTTTATTTGTGACTTAAAGGGATTGGTGTCTTGGAATGTCTTGTGAAATTCAAAATTTGTTAAGTAAAGATTTGCATATGATGGTGCGAACTTTGCACCCATGGCGGTGCCCTGGTTCTGTACATAATGTGTACCTTCAAATGTGAAGTTATTGTGATTCAAAAGAAAATTCGCACCATCACATACAAATCTAATGAACACGTCATCATTTGTAGTATACATCTCAAGCATGACTTGCAAAGCTTCTATGCCCATATTATGTGGTATGCAAGAATATAATGAATTAACATCAATGGTAAGTAGAATATCATCCTCATCATACACAGAATGTAGAAGCCTTAGCAGATGCTTGGTGTCACGAAGGTATGCTGGAGTTATCTGAACAATGGGTTGTAAGACTGTATCAATGAAAGACCCAAGTTTTTCCCCAAGGGACCCCACACCAGAAATAATGGGGCGCCCAGGAGGGAGTTCCCTATTTTTATGTATTTTGAGTAAGTGTTTAAACACTGGTGTGATTGGACACTGGGTTTTAAGTGAATCTGCTTTAAATTTAGTGATGACACCTTCCTGAACATAATAATGAAGAAAATCATTAAGTTCCACAATAAATTTTCTTGTAGGATTGAATGTTAATTTCCGATAGGTGGTGTCATCACTAAGTTGTCTAAGGGCTTTACAGGTGTACTGTGCCCTATCCTGTAACACTATACAACCGCCTTTGTCTGAACTTTGGATTATAAGATCTTTGTTATCTTGTAACTTTTTTAAAATGTTTCTCTCTTTTTTGGATAAATTGTTACTTTTACCATATTTAAGGCTAGGGCTAGTGTTGGTTTCTCTGGCTAATGCATGGAGATCCCTTTCTACCAAACTTTGAAAAACCTCAATGAAGTCACCTCTCATTTGCATAGGGTAGAAATATTTACTTGCATTAGTGGTGACAATAGGTATACATAGATTCTGTGTATTGGATCGTGCACTCTCACTTTCGAGTGACAGTAAATTAACAATTTCACATTGATCATCAAAATTGAAACCATCACTATCAACATTGGTAATAACTAAGCTTAAGTTTGTATTGTTTGTAACTTCTTCATGGGTGTTATCTGTCATTGATGAGCCAATGTCAGGTTCTTGGGCAGAGTCCAAAAAATAAAATAAGAGGTTTAAACACAGTACAACCGCTGTGCTAACCAACAGAAAAAGGGGTGCGCCAAACCAGATAAGTTAATTTATATATATATATATACCAGTAATAAACCTAATTGAATGTGCCAAAAATTGAATAAATATATATAAATTAAATGTGCCAAAAAATGAATGAGATGTTAAAATTAAAAATTAAATAAACAAGTGATAACCAATATTGTGAACAAAAGTCCTTTTTGATGGGTTTTAACCCAAAATGGATAAAGTTCATCAATCCAGTGGTGAGCTGCTCTCTCCAAGTTGTAGGCAGAAAGTATAAATGTCCTGAAAAACAGAAAAAGAAGAGGCGCCCTTTGTGCAGCAAGTTCCAAATAACTGAAAATCTACCGATAGTGCTCAAGGTAATATACTCACAAACGTAGATGCACATACAGTGCAATAGTAGACAGGCCGAAACTTCAGAGCCGTTCGGCTGACTCCTCAATGGCGACTCTGCCAAACAATTGCTGAAGCCCAGGTGCTGGTGACAATGGTCCGGTACCGGTGAGTATATTACCTTGAGCACTATCGGTAGATTTTCAGTTATTTGGAACTTGCTGCACAAAGAGCGCCTCTTCTTTTTCTTGGGCAGAGTTCCTATCCGCCAAGGCAAAGTGTCTCTTTAATGTAAGCTTTCTAGTAAATCTGTTTAGATCTACGAGAGTCCGAAAAAGGTTAAAATCTCTACTTGGCGCAAACCCCAAGCCTTTAGATAGAACAGTTAATTCATCCTTGTTTAGTTGTATACTTGACAGGTTCACCACATTGAGGTCATCTTGATGGTGGTCATTTTGATGTTGAATTTCACTTGTATCTATTGTTTCCTTGATCCCCGACCCCTTCCTCTTAGAGGCCTCCTGCTTGGATACCTTGCCGGAGTGGCCATGCCGACTTCCATGGGTAAATCGTTTTTTGCAGAAGCATTAGCCGACCCATAGGAAATACTAGTATGACTAGTTGATGTAATCTCCTCTATAGATATATGTGAGGATCCCTTCTTGGGTTTTACTGTTGGTTCATTAGTAAGAATCTGTTCTTTTTCTCCAATAGGAGTAGAAGCTTGTGAGCTCTCATCACTAACATCCGTTTCAAAGCTAGAAATCTTAACTTTTTTATCAGCAGCCTTTCTTTTGTTGTTACTTTTGTTGTTCCTCCTGCTGTGTCTGTTTACAGTCCAATTGTAAACAGTATTAAGCTCGTAATCCTTGCAATCTCTATGATATTTCTTTAGTTTGTTCTCTGTTAGTTCATCGTCAAGTTTCTTCAGAGTCGTCTCCAGTTGTACTGAGTAGTCGTATTTTGGATCATTAATGTAAAGCTCACAAGTAGATTTAATGTCGGTTAATTCTTGACTAGTTTTAGTGTGTCCCAGCTCCTTATCTTTTAGCAGCTGTTTCAATAGTGTGAGTGAGCATTGACTTAGGGTATTGTTCCATTCGGTCATAAAATCCAAACGCTGTGAGGCGTACGCTGGGTACTTTTTCATCCTCAAGCCTCTGGGTATTTTGCCCTCGTTAATATACAATTTTAGGAACTCGATGTCCCACCAAAGTTTGAGCTCCTTGAGCTCCTTTTTCTCCCTTGTTACAAAGATAGAACAAATGTCCTCTGGAGTCTCACCTCCTGAGCTGACACCCTGTAATAATGAGTTGAATTTGGCTCTGCGGCTGGAATGCATAGCTTCCGCCATATTGGTCCTGTAGTTCTGCTGGGAGTTAATTGAGACACACAGATCTCAATATGAGCCAAAATAAAACACAGAATTGCAGAAACTGCACGTTGTAATTCAAACCACTGATTGAGTACAAGAAGGTTTTGCAAATACAACAAGTAGATAATGTATTGCTTGTATCATGTGTTTGAAAAAACAGTACCGTACTAAATGTAACGTACAATCAGTGAAAGTAATAAGCCTGTGATAGCTGGGGATAAGGTCATGCTGCAAACAAGTGATGACAGTAATAGAGTTCAATCTTGCAATAGTTGATGAGGATGATATTCTACTTACCATTGATGTTAATTCATTATATTCTTGCATACCACATAATATGGGCATAGAAGCTTTGCAAGTCATGCTTGAGATGTATACTACATATGCTGACATGTTCATTAGATTTGTATGTGATGGTGCGAATTTTCTTTTGAATCACAATAACTTCACATTTGAAGGTACACATTATGTACAGAACCAGGGCACCGCCATGGGTGCAAAGTTCTCACCATCATATGCAAATCTTTACTTAACAAATTTTGAATTTCACAAGATATTCCAAGACACCAATCCCTTTAAGTCACAAATAAAGTTCTATAGAAGATTTATTGACGACTTGGTTATACTATGGAAAGGGGACATGAATTCTATACCTTTATTTGTGGAATATCTAAATGCAAATAATTACAATTTGGGATTCACTTATACAGCATGCAAAGAGAGCATACCATTTTTGGACATTACATTAAGGTTGGATAAATCTTCACATTCAGTCATTACTTCTACATTTCGAAAGCCAACATCAGGAAACGCAATCTTACGAGCAGACTCACATTACCCAGCACACCTTAAGATGGCAATTCCAAAAGGGCAATACATGCGTCTTAGACGCAACTGCAGTAATATTCACACATATATTGAACAAGCTCAGTCCCTTACTCAGCGTCTCCACATTAGGGGCTATGACATTAGTACCCTGGAAAGAGTCAGTAAAGAAGTTGAACTTATGCATAGAAATGCGTTGTTACAAGATGTCTCAAAAAATAAAATCAAGGTAATAACAAAAAAGGTTCTAAATCACCTATAATTTTTCAACCTGCTACAGTAGACAATTTAACTGCATCAATAATATCATAAGAAAATATCTACCTGTTCTAGACAGAGATGTCCTGTTACATGATTCGTTACAGAACCAAGGCATTAGGTTAGTTAGTAAAAAAGCAACAACTATTGGAAATTATTTGAGTAGAGATTTTTCAACCAAAGGCAACAACTCTTAGTTACAACCGGAAAAGGGATTTTTTAGATGTAGGAAAATTCCCTGTAAGAGTTGTGAGTTTGTGGTCCCTGGTAATGAATTTAGATCCACGACCACAGGTAAATGCTTTGACATCAGATTTAGATTTGGCCACTCGATCCCCCCTCTACCCCAGTAGCCAAACATTTTGTTGAACACTTTATTTCTTTAGGTATTCCTATTAATGATACTAACTTAAGTACAATGTTTGGCTTTCAAGGCATTGACCACGCCCCTTACGATATTAGAGGAGGGGATAGAGTGGCCAAATTGAATAGAAAAGAGGCCTTTTGGATTTTTAATTTATCGACTGGTGCTCCAAATGGCATCAATAAAATTACTGACCTTAGATATTTTGTAGAGTAATTTTTTTTTAGAAGTCATACATATATAAATATAAATTTTCTTTTTATATTACAACACAGTAAGGTATATCTAAGAACATAGTCGTTATATACATATAGCTTGTCTTTTTAAGGTTTCTCCAATCCCCAAGTTTGTGCTCCTTTATCTCTACATACTTAGTATTAGTACATTCAGTTCTGCTAGCTTTAGGCCGACTTTTAGCTTTATTTTATTTTTGATATTATTTCACCATTTGAATAGACATAAGTGACACAACTATTGTTTACATGTTTTTGTTCACAGCTGTAGATAAAATAACTCAAGAGTAGTTTTTTTCAAACTTCACTTCACCCATCTTCACTCACATAGGCCTAGATTTAGAGTTTTGCGTTAGAAGGGGTGCGTTAGCTAAGCGTGCTTTTTTTTGGCCGCACCTTTTAAATACCGCTGGTATTTAGAGTTCACAGAATGGCTGCGTTTTCAGTGCGTTAGGCTCCAAAAAGGGAGCGTAGAGCATAATTTACTGCCACTGCAACTCTCAATACCAGCGGTGTTTAAGGACGCGGCCAGCTTCAAAAACGTGCTCGTGCATGATTCCCCCATAGGAAACAATGGGACAGTTTGAGCTGAAAAAAAAACCTAACACCTGCAAAAAAGCAGCGTTCAGCTCCTAACGCAGCCCCATTGTTTCCTATGGGGAAACACTTCCTATGTCTGCACCTAACACCCTAACATGTACCCCGAGTCTAAACACCCCTAGCCTTACACTTATTAACCCCTAATCTGCCGCCCCCGCTATCGCTGACCCCTGCATATTATTTTTAACCCCTAATCTGCCGCTCCGTACACAGCCGCAACCTATATTATAGTTATGTACCCCAAATTTGCTGCCCCTAACACCGCCAACCCCTATATTATATTTATTAACCCCTAATCTGCCCCCCACAACGTCGCCGCCAGCTACCTACAATTATTAACCCATAATCTGCCAACCGGACCTCACCGCTACTATAATAAAGTTATTAACCCCTAATCCGCCTCACTCCCGCCTCAATAACCCTATAAGAAATAGTATTAACCCCTAATCTGCCCTCCCTAACATCGCCAACACCTAACTTCAATTATTAACCCCTAATCTGCTGACCGTACCTCGCCGCTACTCTAATAAATGTATTAACCCCTAAAGCTAAGTCTTACCATAACCCTAACACCCCCCCTAAGTTAAATATAATTTTATTCTAACGAAATAAATTAACTCTTATTAAATAAATTATTCCTATTTAAAGCTAAATTCTTACCTGTAAAATAAATCCTAATATAGCTACAATATAAATTAGAATTATATTGAAGCTATTTTAGGATTTATATTTATTTACAGGCAACTTTGTATTTATTTTAACCAGGTACAATAGCTATTAAATAGTTAATAACTATTTAATAGCTACCTAGTTAAAATAATTACAAAAAAAATACCTGTAAAGTAAATCCTTACCTAAGTTACAATTAAACCTAACACTACACTATCAATAAATTAATTAAATAAAATACCTACAATTAAATACAATTAAACCTAACACTACACTATCAATAAATTAATTAAATACAATACCTACAAATAAATACAATTAAATAAACTAACTAAAGTACAACATTTTTTAAAAAGAACTAAGTTACAAAAATAAAAAAATATTTACAAACATTAGAAAAATATTACAACAATATTAAACTAATTACACCTACTCTAAGCCCCCTAATAAAATAACAAAGCCCCCCAAAATAAAAAAATGCCCTACCCTATTCTAAAATTAAAATAGAAAAGCTCTTTTACCTTACCAGCCCTTAAAAGGGCCCTTTGCGGGGCATGCCCCAAAGAATTCAGCTCTTTTGCCTGTAAAAAAAACCCATACAATACCCCCCCCCAACTTTATAACCCACCACCCACATACCCCTAATCTAACCCAAACCCCCCTTAAATAAACCTAACACTAAGCCCCTGAAGATCTTCCTACCTTATCTTCACCACACCGGGTATGACCGATCCATCCAGGCTCCGAAATCTTCATCCAAGCCCAAGCGGGGGCTGAAGAGTGACGTCCATCCTCCGGCTGAAGTCTGGATCCAAGCGGCGGCGAAAGAATTCCATCTTTGGGCAGAAGTCTTCATCCTATCCGGGCAGAAGAGTCGATCCGGACCGGCAAACATCTTCATCCAAGCCGCATCTTCTATGTTCTTCCATCCAATGACGACCGGCTCCATCTTGAAGACCTCCGGCGCGGATCCATCCTCTTCTTCCGACGACTAGACGATGAATGAAGGTTCCTTTAAGGGACATCATCCAAGATGGTGTCCCTCGAATTCCGATTGGCTGATAGGATTCTATCAGCCAATTGGAATTAAGGTATGAAAATTCTGATTGGCTGATTACCTTTATTCCGATTGGCTGATAGAATCCTATCAGCCAATCGGAATTCGAGGGATGCCATCTTGGATGATGTCCCTTAAAGGAACCTTCATTCGTCGTCTAGTCGTCGGAAGAAGAGGATGGATCCGCGCTGGAGGTCTTCAAGATGGAGCCGGTCGTCATCGGATGGAAGAACATAGAAGATGCGGCTTGGATGAAGATGTTTGCCGGTCCGGTTCGACTCTTCTGCCCAGATAGGATGAAGACTTCTGCCCGAAGATGGAATTATTTCGCCGCCGCTTGGATCCAGACTTCATCCGGAGGATGGACGTCACTCTTCAGCCTCCGCTTGGGCTTGGATGAAGATTTCGGAGCCTGGATGGATCGGTCATACCCGGTGTGGTGAAGATAAGGTAGGAAGATCTTCAGGGGCTTAGTGTTAGGTTTATTTAAGGGGGGTTTGGGTTAGATTAGGGGTATGTGGGTGGTGGGTTGTAATGTTGGGGGGGGTATTGTATGGTTTTTTTTTACAGGCAAAAGAGCTGAATTCTTTGGGGCATGCCCCGCAAAGGGCCCTTTTAAGGGCTGGTAAGGTAAAAGAGCTTTTCTATTTTAATTTTAGAATAGGGTAGGGCATTTTTTTTATTTTGGGGGGCTTTGCTATTTTATTAGGGGGCTTAGAGTATGTGTAATTAGTTTAAAATTGTTGTAATATTTTTCTAATGTTTGTAAATATTTTTTTATTTTTGTAACTTAGTTCTTTTTATTTTTGTACTTTAGTTAGTTTATTTAATTGTATTTATTTGTAGGTATTGTATTTAATTAATTTATTGATAGTGTAGTGTTAGGTTTAATTGTATTTAATTGTAGGTATTTTATTTAATTAATTTATTGATAGTGTAGTATTAGGTTTAATTGTAACTTAGGTTAGGATTTATTTTACAGGTATTTTTTTTGTAATTATTTTAACTAGGTAGCTATTAACCCCTTAATGACCGCAGCACTTTTCCATTTTCTGTCCGTTTGGGACCAAGGCTATTTTTACATTTTTGCGGTGTTTGTGTTTAGCTGTAATTTTCCTCTTACTCATTTACTGTACCCACACATATTATATACCGTTTTTCTCGCCATTAAATGGACTTTCAAAAGATACCATTATTTTCATCATATCTTATAATTTACTATAAAAAAACATTATAAAATATGAAGGAAAAATGGAAAAAAACACACTTTTTCTAACTTTGACCCCCAAAATCTGTTACACATCTACAACCACCAATAAACACCCATGCTAAATAGTTTCTAAATTTTGTCCTGAGTTTAGAAATACCCAATGTTTACATCTTCTTTGCTTTTTTTGCAAGTTATAGGGCCATAAATACAAGTAGCACTTTGCTATTTCCAAACCACTTTTTTTCAAAATTAGCGCTAGTTACATTGGGACACTAATATCTTTCAGGAATCCCTGAATATCTATTGACATGTATATATTTTTTTTTAGAAGACATCCCAAAGTATTGATCTAGGCCCATTTTGGTATATTTCATGCCACTATTTCACCGCCAAATGCGATCAAATAAAAAAAATTGTTCACTTTTTCACAAATTTTTTCACAAACTTTAGGTTTCTCACTGAAATTATTTACAAACAACTTGTGCAATTATGGCATAAATGGTTGTAAATGCTTCTCTGGGATCCCCTTTGTTCAGAAATAGCAGACATATATGGCTTTGGCTTTGCTTTTTGGTAATTAGAAGGCTGCTAAATGCCACTGCGCACAATACGTGTATTATGCCCAGCATTGAAGGGGTTAATTAGGGAGCATGTAGGGAGCTTCTAGGGTTAATTTTAGCTTTAGTGTAGTGTAGTAGACAACCCCAAGTATTGATCTAGGCCCATTTTGGTATATTTCATGCCACCATTTCACCGCCAAATGCGATCAAAGTAAAAAAAAATGTTAATTTTTTCACAATTTTAGGTTTCTCACTGAAATTATTTACAAACAGCTTGTGCAATTATGGCACAAATGGTTGTAAATGCTTCTCTGGGATGCCCTTTGTTCAGAAATAGCAGACATATATGACTTTGGCGTTGCTTTATGGTAATTAGAAAGTCGCTAAATGCTGCTGCGCATCACACGTGTATTATGGCTAGCAGTGAAGGGGTTAATTAGGTAGTTTGTAGGGAGCTTGCAGGGTTAATTTTAGCTTTAGTGTAGAGATCAGCCTCCCACCTGACACATCCCACCCCCTGATCCCTCCCAAACAGCTCCCTTCTCTCCCCCACCCCACAATTGTCCCCGCCATCTTAAGTACTGGCAGAAAGTCTGCCAGTACTAAAATAAAAGTTTTTTTTTTTAAAGAAAAAAAAAAAAAAAGCATATTTACATATGCTGTGTTTAGGATCCCCCCCTTAACCCCCAACCTCCCTGATCCCCCCCAAAACAGCTCTCTACGCCTCCCTCTCAGCCTTATTGGGGGCCATCTTGGGTACTGGCAGCTGTCTGCCAGTACCCATTTTGAACAATCAACTGTTTATTATTATTTTTTTTTAATTTCTGTAGTGTAGCTCAATCGCCCCCCACCCCCCCACCACCTAAATCACACAAGGGCTTTTTTATTTGTCCCACTTTGTGTTTTGGGGACACATTTTTTCCGTAGTGTAGCGGTTCCCACCCGCTCCCTCCCCGTGCACGCGCCCGCCCCCGCCCCCTCGTGCACGTGCGCACGCCCGCGCGCGCCCCCGGACTCCCCCGCCCACGATCCCGCCCCCCTCCACATGACCAGGGCCATCGATGGCCGCCACCCACCTCCCATACCGGCTCCCACCCACCAACGATACCGGCCATCGATGTCCGGTGCAGAGAGGGCCACAGAGTGGCTCTCTCTGCATCGGATGGCCGTGAAAGGTTATTGCAGGATGCCTCCATATCGAGGCATCACTGCAATAACCGGAAAGCAGCTGGAAGCGAGCAGGATCGCTTCCAGCTGCTTTCCACACTGAGGACGTGCAGGGTACGTTCTCAGGCATTAACTGCCTTTTTTCTGAGGACGTACCCTGCACGTCCTCAGTCGTTAAGGGGTTAAATAGTTATTAACTATTTAATAGCTATTGTACCTGGTTAAAATAAATACAAAGTTGCCTGTAAAATAAATATAAATCCTAAAATAGCTACAATATAATTATAATTTATATTGTAGCTATATTAGGATTTATTTTACAGGTAAGTATTTAGCTTTAAATAGGAATAATTTATTTAATAAGAGATAATTTATTTCGTTAGAATAAAATTATATTTAACTTAGGGGGGTGTTAGGGTTATGGTTAGACTTAGCTTTAGGGGTTAATACATTTATTAGAGTAGCGGCGAGGTGCGGTCGGCAGATTAGGGGTTAATAATTGAAGTTAGGTGTCGGCGATGTTAGGGAGGGCAGATTAGGGGTTAATACTATTTCTTATAGGGTTATTGAGTGAGTGAGTGAGGCGGATTAGGGGTTAATACATTTATTATAGTAGCGGTGAGGTCATATAGGCAGGTGGAGGCGACGTTGGGGACGGCAGATTAGGGGTTAATAAATATAATATAGTGGTCGGCGGTGTTAGGGGCAGCAGATTAGGGGTACATAGGGATAACGTAGGTGGCGGCGGTGTGCGGTCGGCAGATTAGGGGTTAAAAAATTTTAATAGAGTGGCGGCGATGTGGGGGGACCTCGGTTTAGGGGTACATAGGTAGTTTATGGGTGTTAGTGTACTTTAGAGCACAGTAGTTAAGAGCTTTATGAACCGGCGTTAGCCCAGAAAGCTCTTAACTCCTGACTTTTTGCTGCGGCTGGAGTCTTGTCGTTAGATTTCTAACGCTAACTTCAGCCATGACTCTAAATATTGGCGTTAGAAAGATCCCATTGAAAAGATAGGATACGCAATTGACGTAAGGGGATCTGTGGTATGGAAAAGTCGCGGCTGGAAAGTGAGCATTAGACCCTTTCCTGACTGACTCCAAATACCAGCGGGCGGTAAAAACCAGTGTTAGGAGCCTCTAACGCTGGTTTTGACGGCTACCGCCAAACTCTAAATCTAGGCGATTGTGCTTTATAACCTAGGTCTATTTGTTAATTTCTACTTTTCATTTTATCTCACTTTAAGACAAAATTTGTCATCAACTTACACTTCTTTTGCCATTATACATAGAATCTCAACTAACACAATGACACATCACAATATTTTCAGAAATGATCAACACTTTGGTATCTTCATTTGTGTACATTTACACTGTAGGTATCGTTTTTAATTTATATTCACATAAGTGGCTTATTCACGTTTCTTTTCACCACTTGCACTCTACGTTTCTCATTTTTCAATATCCAATATAAATTAACACATAAAGCTAAGTCAGAGAAAGAATGATCATATAAGCTTACAGACTCTTCCCTTTAAGCCAAATATCCTTAAATATTAGTCATTAGCTTGCACGCAAATATTCTTTACAAAGATGGTTCATATGTAATTTTTAAACATTCTAAGGTTTTGTGCGAGATTATAAACAATGTCTGGCATTTTCCTCTGAGAGTCCGCTATACATTGATATTACAATAATGTTATATTTTTATTTTTATTTCTCAGCTTATGTATACTTTTTTAGTTTCATAGCATTTGTTCATACGGTTTGTTTACAGAGTAACCTTTGTATAATATTGTTGTTTAACTTTGGGAATAGACAGTTTTAACAGCATGTTTCTTTTTGGTGTTTAGTTTTTTGCATTGTATTTTATATGTTACTAATATTGATACAAGATTCATATACATTGAACACTTTAAATTCAATTTTGACCTATACTAAACGCCTTAAAGGGTTCTTTTTAGCCTAGCAACTGCTATTTCCCAGAGTTAACAGTAACTGTCCCTTTAACCGTAATGAACAGGTGCTCACACTGTGACGTAGGCAGGTAAGCCTTTTTAAGTTGTTTGTGTATTGACAAGTTAATTCCCTGACGAAGTGCCTCCGGGCAGGAAATGCATTGGACGTTTGTTATTGCTCTCAGTGTATCCCTGAGTCTGTTAACACCCTGTGAATGTTTTTCAACTTACAATAAAGTCTTTTTTTACCTGCACCGAGGCCTGCGGCTGTGATTAGTCCAAACACGGGTAATTTCTATTGCTCATTTGATCGTATGTTTTTGGATATCGGAGGAGTGAATCCATACCTGTTATTGGGGCGGCCTGAGGGATAAGTCTGAACGCGGCAAGAGCAGTGAGATTATACTCGTTTTACCTTTAACCTGCAGTTCTAAATTGGAACTATTGCAAGACTGAACTCTATTACTGTCATCACTTGTTTGCAGCATGACCTTATCCCCAGCTATCACAGGCTTATTACTTTCACTGATTGTACGTTACATTTAGTACGGTACTGTTTTTTCAAACACATGATACAAGCAATACGTTATCTACTTGTTGTATTTGCAAAACCTTCTTGTACTCAATCAGTGGTTTGAATTACAACGTGCAGTTTCTGCAACTCTGTGTTTTATTTTTGATAAACTGGTAATCATCCCAGGGAGAATAGTTTGAGCCTTAGGCTAACCACCTTAGATATTCATATAGGAATACAATCTAGTATATTAATTACCTTTTCTCTCCTGATTCTAGAAATAGAAGAACGTTTTACTGAAGTTTATATGAGGCTACAACTAACACTATTTGATTGCACAGATGTATGAGAGACTGTGTTTAAGTTTTTCCCATTTTTTAATTGAATGTGAATAAAAACACCACACATTGAAGTTGAACAAACTTTATTACCACATATAAAGAACCCAGAGTGCTCTATATATGTATCCTTTTTAGTAGATTATATCCACTATTTTAGTTAACATAAAAATATAAATATGTTTCGCATTCCCCTGTTCTTTACATAGAATAATATGTTCTATTTATTCATAAATAAATATTTACATATATCTGATGGTATTTTGGTACAATATATATTTACACTTATCGATATACATGATTATATATAGCATAAATAAAAACAGAGAAGTGCTCAACCTGGGAACGAACAACAGCATAACAGCTTGTTCTACGGCTAGTTATTACCCAAGAAGCAGCCTCTTTTTGCTCAACATGTGCCTTTCACAGAGAAGAACTTTCCTGAAGCATATCAGTCTGATCCTGACTTCACAGTACAGTCCAGCCCCGAAATACCAGGCAATCCCTCTCTGAACGAGAGAAACGGCAAAACCCCAGACGTACGTTTCGGCCTACTGTGGGCCTCATCAGTGAGGTGCAGCCATATCCCTCTAGGCACACTGAGCAACAGGTCATAATTAGCATAAATAAAAACAGAGAAGCACTCAACCTGGTATTTCGGAGCTGGACTGTACTGTTAAGTCAGGATCAGACTGATATGCTACAGGAAAGTTCTTCTCAGTGAAAGGCACATATTGAGCAAAAAGAGGCTGCTTCTAGGGTGGTAACTGGCCATAGAACAAGCTATTGTGCTGTTGTTTGTTCCCAGGTTGAGTGCTTTTCTGTTTTTAATTATGCAAATTATGACCCTGAGGGAAGTCTCCCTAAGTGTGATGCGGGAAACCAGACGTGGACCCGTTGCTCAGTGTGCCTAGAGGGAAATGGCTGCACCCCACTGACAAGGTCCACAATAGGCCAAAGCGTACGTCTGGGGTTTTGCTCTTTCTCTCATTCAAAGAAGGATTGCCTGGTATTTCAGGGATGGTCTGTACTGTCAAGTCAGGATCAGACTGATATGCTACAGGAAAGTTCTTCTCTGTGAAAGGCTCATGTTGAGCAAAAAGTGGCTGCTTTTGTGGGTGGTAATTAGCCATAGAACAAGCTATTATGCTATTGTTCATTCCCAGGCTGAGCGCTTCTCTCTTTTAATTATGATTATATATAGGTATAGATATATACAGATATATATAGGAATATCTATTTATAAATACATATAACATATTCTGCTATGTGCAGAACATTGGAATGTGAAATATTTACAGTAAATACATAGTTAAAACCTTTATTAAAAATTAATATTTAATTAATATGTTTTTTTCATTGTTTCATCATCTTGAATGGATATGAAACCTAATTTTTTTTTTTCATGATTCGGGTAGAGCATGCAATTTTAAGCAACTTTCTAAGTTACTCCTATTATCAATTTTTCTTCATTCTCTTGATATGCTTTGTTGAAGGAGCAGCAATACACTAATGGTTTCTAACTGAACACATGGGTGAGCCAATGACAATCAGTTTATATATGCAGTCACCAATCAGCCGCTAAAACCTAGGTTCTTTGCTGCTCCTAAACTTTCCTAGATAAACTTTTCAGCAAAGGATAACAAGGGAAGGAAGCAAATTAAATAATAGATGTAAATTGGAAAGTTGTTTAAAATTGTATTCTGTGTACATATGTAGTCATGTTTATATGTATATATGTCGTTTTGGTCACTTATTTGTTTTGCAAAACAGTTAACCAAAGCTCTGAGGACGCACTAACCCGACTAGTGTTAACTTAAATTGCACTCAAGCGATCATGTTTACTTTCAACTTGTAATATGAACGATAATCCAATGAGTGCAAATACCCACTATAAACCCCTTATCGCTTTCTTGCTAACATTAGTTCTCCCCATGTAAACTGGCCCTTAATTAGGCATTTATCTTCTGATATTGGACTACCTGCTAAATGTATCTTTTGTAGCACTTTTAAAGGGACTTTAGGGCTATATTACAAGTGGTGCACTGACTGTAGAGAGCAAGCGATAATGGGTATTTTGCGTCTCTTTGCACGGTTCAGAAATAGCATGCTTATTACGAGTTCAAAGTAACTTGAGAGCCATTTAATTTAATGCATGTCGGGTTAGCTTGACTTAACAGCTCTGGTTAACTGTTACGCTAGACAAAAAAATGCACAAAACACATCAAAAATACATTTAACAGTACAGTTACATTCATTAACATTGTCTGATAAAAACTATTTTTAAAACAATTGCATTAAAAAGTTATAAGGGCTCAAAGATGTGAGGTTTACTAACATCACCTCGTTGACAAAATAGCATTCTGCCGTGGGCGGCCTGAGGCTCAGCATACGCTGTAGGCAAATTAAAGGGACACTGAACCCAAATGTTTTCTTTCATGATTCAGATAGAGCGTACTGGAGAGCAGCCTCCTGAAAGAATTACGGCTCATTCTACTAGGGCTGTGGCTTCCACATGGGCTTTTAAAAATGATGCATCTTTGGAACAGATTTGTAAGGCTGCGACTTGGTCGTCCCTTCACACTTTTTCCAAATTTGATACTTTTGCTTCTTCTGAGGCTATCTTTGGGAGAAAGGTTCTTCAAGCAGTGGTGCCTTCCGTTTAGGTTCCTGTCTTGTCCCTCCCTTTCATCCGTGTCCTATTGCTTTGGTATTGGTTTCCCACAAGTAAGGATGAAATTCGTGGACTCGTCATATCTATGTAAAAGAAAACTAAATTTATGCTTACCTGATAAATTACTTTCTTTTACGATATGACAAGTCCACGACCCACCCTGTTCTTTTTAAGACAGTTTTTCTTTATATTTTTTGTAAACTTCAGTCACCGCTGCACCTTTTAGCCTTTCCTTTTTCTCTTCCTATACCTTCGGCCGAATGACTGAGGGTGGAGGTGAAGGGGAGGGGCTATATATACAGCTCTGCTGTGGTGCTCTTTGCCACTTCCTGTTAGCAGGAGGTTAATATCCCACAAGTAAGGATGAAATCGGTGGACTCATCATATCGTAAAAGAAAGTAATTTATCAGGTAAGCATAAATTTAGTTTTTGCTGTTTAGCACTATATGCCTGAGGAAATGGCGTGGTAGACGCTAAGAAATGCGTTGCATCTTTGTGCTATTGTATTTTAGCATTATTCTTAAATTGTATACTTTGTTTTTAAACAAATATATACTTTTATAATATATTTCGCAAGCAGCAGTTTTTTGGAGTCTTAACAGCTGGGTTTCATATCTGGTAATATCTGGCGGCTGGTCTAGTGAGCTGGGCATTACTTAAAGCCCAGCCTGCGTGTATAGCACTTTTCAGTGCCTACTAAAGTGTTAGTACCCTTTGACACATTGGGGTATCCTTTGGGTTATTACCGTCTGGTTGATCTGCACTAGGAGTCGCCCTTTTCATGTGTCTATTTTTAGATTCCTTGTTCCATATCTGGTAATCAAAAGGAGCAGCCCATTTCTGAGTGCAGTGCGCTGGGACACTGTGAGTTCTTAGCCTGGTCACCTAGGCATACATTTGCCTTTGGTATATGTGAGTGTCCTTTTTCCATCTCTCTTATTACTATTTACTGTATTGGCTACACTAGGGGGCGCCCTTCTTGTCTCTCTTTTTGTGTTCCAATAAGGGATATGTGTTACTAACTTGACTGCCGAGAGTGCGAGGTAGCTTGATAAGGAATACTTGTTACTAACTTGACTGCAGAGAGTGTAAAGCAGCTTGATAGATTTATAACAATTTAATTCTGGAGGTTATCCGAAATTCTGAGTCTTTTTGTTAAATTTAGCAACTAATATGCAGGTATCTGCCTAGGAGTCTAAACTTTCACATCTATACAAGCTTTTTAATATATAGCACATATAATTTAAGCTTGCTGGTATTATTACTATTGGGTAGGGCTGAAATCATGTGGAGACTTAGTATTCATCTAATAGGCTTGTTTAACCGGTTCATTCCTCTATAACAAGTGCAATACTGGGAGCCGTACTAGGAGTGCTATAGCCCAAGGGCATTATCGATATATTATTTGTAATAGCTGTACATTAACTACTTTATTTTAACCTAACAGTTATTGTTGATCAAGACTGTCTGGATAAACTGGTAATCATCCCAGGGAGAATAGTTTGAGCCTTAGGCTAACCACCTTAGATATTCATATAGGAATACAATCTAGTATATTAATTACCTTTGCTCTCCTGATTCTAGAAATAGAAGAACGTTTTACTGAAGTTTATATGAGGCTACAACTAGCACTATTTGATTGCACAGATGTATGAGAGACTGTGTTTAAGCTTTTTCCATTTTTTAATTGAATGTGAATAAAAGTTATATTTTAATTAGGTTGCACAAAAACACCACACATTGAAGTTGAACAAACTTTGGCCTAGATTTAGAGTTGGGCGGTAGCCGTCAAAACCAGCGTTAGAGGGTCCTAACGCTGGTTTTACCGCCCGCTGGTATTTGGAGTCAGTCAGGAAAGGGTCTAACGCTCACTTTGCAGCCGCGACTTTTCCATACCGCAGATCCCCCTACACCATTTGCGTATCCTATCTTTTCAATGGGATCTTTCTAACGCCGGTATTTAGAGTCGTGGCTGAAGTGAGCGTTAGAAATCTAACGACAAAACTCCATCCGCAGAAAAAAGTCAGTAGTTAAGAGCTTTCTGGGCTAACGCCGGTTTATAAAGTTCTTAACTACTGTGCTCTAAAGTACACTAACACCCATAAACTACCTATACACCCCTAAACCGAGGTCCCCCCACATCGCCGCCACTCTATTAAAAATTTTTAACCCCTAATCTGCCGCTCCGTATACCGCCGCCAGCTACGTTATCCCTATGTACCCCTAATCTGCTGCCCCTAACATCGCCGACCCCTATATTATATATATTAACCCTTAATCTGCTGCCCCCGCTATCGCTGACACCTGCATATTATTATTAACCCCTAATCTGCCGCTCCGTACACCGCCGCCAGCTACGTTATCCCTATGTACCCCTAATCTGCTGCCCCTAACACCACCGACCCCTATATTATATTTATTAACCCCTAATCTGCCGCCCCCAATGTCGCCTCCACCTACCTACAATTATTAACCCCTAATCTGCCGACCGGATCTCACCGCTACTATAATAAATGTATTAACCCCTAAAGCTAAGTCTAACCCTAACCCTAACACCCCCCTAAGTTAAATATAATTTTTATCTAACTAAGGCCTAGATTTAGAGTTTTGTCGGTAACGACCCACGTAGCTAACGCCGGCTTTTTTCTGGCCGCACCATAAAAATAACTCTGGTATTGAGAGTCCACAAAAAGGCTGCGTTAGGCTCCAAAAAAGGAGCGTAGAGCATTTTTAACGCAGCTTCAACTCTCGATACCAGAGTTGCTTACGCAAGCGGCCAGCCTCAAAAACGTGCTCATGCACGATTCCCCCATAGGAAACAATGGGGCTGTTTGAGCTGAAAAAAAACCTAACACCTGCAAAAAAAGCCGCGTTCAGCTCCTAACGCAGCCCCATTGTTTGCTATGGGGAAACACTTCCTACGTCTGCACCTAACACCCTAACATGTACCCCGAGTCTAAACACCCCTAGCCTTACACTTATTAACCCCTAATCTGCCGCCCCCGCTATCGCTGACCCCTGCATATTATTTTTAACCCCTAATCTGCCGCTCCGTAAACCGCAGCTACTTACATTATCCTTATGTACCCCAAATCTGCTGCCCCTAACACCGCCGACCCCTATATTATATTTATTAACCCCTAATCTGCCCCCCTCAATGTCGCCTCCACCTGCCTACACTTATTAACCCCTAATCTGCCGAGCGGACCTGAGCGCTACTATAATAAAGTTATTAACCCCTAATCCGCCTCACTAACCCTATAATAAATAGTATTAACCCCTAATCTGCCCTCCCTAACATCGCCGACACCTAACTTCAAACATTAACCCCTAATCTGCCGACCGGAGCTCACCGCTACTATAATAAATGTATTAACCCCTAAAGCTAAGTCTAACCCTAACACTAACACCCCCCTAAATTAAATATAATTTTAATCTAACGAAATTAATTAACTCTTATTAAATAAATTATTCCTATTTAAAGCTAAATACTTACCTGTAAAATAAATCCTAATATAGCTACAATATAAATTATAATTACATTGTAGCTATTTTAGGATTAATATTTATTTTACAGGCAACTTTGTAATTATTTTAACCAGGTACAATAGCTATTAAATAGTTAAGAACTATTTAATAGTTACCTAGTTAAAATAATAACAAAATTACCTGTAAAATAAATCCTAACCTAAGTTACAATTAAACCTAACACTACACTATCAATAAATTAATTAAATAAAATACCTATAATTATCTACAATTAAACCTACCACTACACTATCAATAAATAAATTAAATACAATACCTACAAATAATTACAATGAAATAAACTATCTAAAGTACAAAAAATAAAAAAGAACTAAGTTACAAAAAATAAAAAATATTTACAAACATAAGAAAAATATTACAACAATTTTAAACTAATTACACCTACTCTAAGCCCCCTAATAAAATAACAAAGACCCCCAAAATAACAAAATGCCCTACCCTATTCTAAATTACTACATTTCAAAGCTCTTTTACCTTACCAGCCCTGAACAGGGCCCTTTTCGGGGCATGCCCCAAGAAATTCAGCTCTTTTGCCTGTAAAAAAAACCATACAATAACCCCCCCCAACATTACAACCCACCACCCACATACCCCTAATCTAACCCAAACCCCCCTTAAATAAACCTAACACTAAGCCCCTGAAGATCTTCCTACCTTGTCTTCACCCTACCAGGTTCACCGATCCGTCCTGAAGAGCTCTTCATCTTCAATCTTCTTTCTTCCGGATCCATCTTGCAGACCTCCGATGCGGAACATCCTCTTCTCCCGACGCCTACTAGCCGAATGACGGTTCATTTAAGGGACGTCATCCAAGATGGCGTCCCTCGAATTCCGATTGGCTGATGGAATCAGCCAATCAGAATCAAGTTCAATCGATTCGATCAGCCAATCAGATTGAGCTTGCATTCTATTGGCTGTTCCGATCAGCCAATAGAATGCAAGTTCAATCCGATTGGCTGATTCGATCAGCCAATCGGATTGATCTTGATTCTGATTGGCTGATTCCATCAGCCAATCAGAATATTCCTACCTTAATTCCGATTGGCTGATAGAATCCTATCAGCCAATCGGAATTCGAGGGACGCCATCTTGGATGACGTCCCTTAAAGGAAACGTCATTCGGCTAGTAGGCGTCGGGAGAAGAGGTTGTTCCGCGTCGGAGGTCTGCAAGATGGATCCGGAAGAAAGAAGATTGAAGATGCCGTTGATAGAAGACTTCATCCGGATCAGGGACCTCTTCAGCTCCCGCTTGGATGAAGACTTCAGCCGGATCATGGACCTCTTCAGCCCCCCGCTTGGGCTTGGATCAGGACATCGGAGGAGCTCTTCAGGACGGATCGGTGAACCTGGTAGGGTGAAAACAAGGTAGGAAGATCTTCAGGGGCTTAGTGTTAGGTTTATTTAAGGGGGGTTTGGGTTAGATTAGGGGTATGTGGGTGGTGGGTTGTAATGTTGGGGGGGGGGTATTGTATGTTTTTTTTTACAGGCAAAAGAGCTGAATTTCTTGGGGCATGCCCCGCAAAGGGCCCTTTTCAGGGCTGGTAAGGTAAAAGAGCTTTGAAATGTAGTAATTTAGAATAGGGTAGGGCATTTTGTTATTTTGGGGGTCTTTGTTATTTTATTAGGGGGCTTAGAGTAGGTGTAATTAGTTTAAAATTGTTGTAATATTTTTCTTATGTTTGTAAATATTTTTTTATTTTTTGTAACTTAGTTATTTTATATTTTTTGTACTTTAGATAGTTTATTTCATTGTAGTTATTTGTAGGTATTGTATTTAATTTATTTATTGATAGTGTAGTGGTAGGTTTAATTGTAGATAATTATAGGTATTTTATTTAATTAATTTATTGATAGTGTAGTGTTAGGTTTAATTGTAACTTAGGTTAGCATTTATTTTACAGGTAAATTTGTAATTATTTTAACTATTTTAGCTATTAAATAGTTCTTAACTATTAAATAGCTATTGTACCTGGTTAAAATAATTACAAAGTTGCCTGTAAAATAAATATTAATCCTAAAATAGCTAATTATTCGTTATAATTCGTTATATTGTAGCTATATTAGGGTTTATTTTACAGGTAAGTATTTAGCTTTAAATAGGAATAATTTATTTAATAAGAGTTAATTAATTTCGTTAGATTAAAATTATATTTAACTTAGGGGGGTGTTTGTGTTAGGGTTAGACTTAGCTTTAGGGGTTAATACATTTATTAGAATAGCGGTGAGCTCCGGTCGGCAGATTAGGGGTTAATAATTGAAGTTAGGTGTTGGCGATGTTAGGGAGGGCAGATTAGGGGTTAATACTATTTATTATAGGGTTAGTGAGGCGGATTAGGGGTTAATAACTTTATTATAGTAGCGGTGCGGTCCGCTCGTCAGATTAGGGGTTAATAAGTGTAGGCAGGTGGAGGCGACGTTGTGGGGGGCAGATTAGGGGTTAATAAATATAATACAGGGGTCGGCGGTGTTAGGGGCAGCAGATTAGGGGTACATAAGTACAACGTAGGTGGCGGTCGGCAGATTAGGGGTTAAAAAAATTTAATCGAGTGGTGGCGATGTGGGGGGGCCTCAGTTTAGGGGTACATAGGTAGTTTATGGGTGTTAGTGTACTTTAGAGTACAGTAGTTAAGAGCTTTATGAACCGGTGTTAGCCCAGAAAGCTCTTAACTACTGACTTTTTTCCTGCGGCTGGAGTTTTGTCGTTAGATGTCTAACGCTCACTTCAGACACGACTCTAAATACCGGAGTTAGAAAGATCCCATTGAAAAGATAGGATACGCAATTGACGTAAGGGGATCTGCGGTATGGAAAAGTCGCGGCTGAAAAGTGAGCGTTAGACCCTATTTTGAGTGACTCCAAATACCGGAGTTAGCCTAAAACCAGCGTTAGGAGCCTCTAACGCTGGTTTTCACGGCTACCGCCAAACTCCAAATCTAGGCCTCAATAAATTAACTATTATTAAATAAATTATTCCTATTTAAAGCTAAATACTTACCTGTAAAATAAACCCTAATATAGCTACAATATAAATTATAATTATATTGTAGCTATTTTAGGATTAATATTTATTTTACAGGCAACTTTGTAATTATATTAACCAGGTACAATAGCTATTAAATAGTTAATAACTATTTAATAGTTACCTAGTTAAAATAATTACAAAATTACCTGTAAAATAAATCCTAACCTAAGTTACAATTAAACCTAACACTACACTATCAATAAATTAATTAAATACAATACCTACAATTATCTACAATTAAACCTAACACTACACTATCAATAAATTAATTAAATAAAATATCTACAATTAAATACAATGAAATAAACTAACTAAAGTACAAAAAATAAAAAAGAACTAAGTTACAAAAAATAAAAAAATATTTACAAACATTAGAAAAATATTAAAACAATTTTAAACTAATTACACCTACTCTAAGCCCCCTAATAAAATAACTAAGACCCCCAAAATAAAAAAATGCCCTACCCTATTCTAAATTAAAAAAGTTCAAAGCTCTTTTACCTTACCAGCCCTGAAAAGGGCCATTTGCGGGGCATGCCCCAAAGAATTCAGTTCTTTTGCCTGTAAAAAAAAACATACAATACCCCCCCCAACATTACAACCCACCACCCACATACCCCTAATCTAACCCAAACCCCCCTTAAATAAACCTAACACTAAGCCCCTGAAGATCTTCCTACCTTATCTTCACCATGCCAGGTTCACCGATCCGTCCTCTGAAGTCTTGATCCAAGCCCAAGCGGGGGCCGGCGATCCATAATCCGGCTGAAGTCTTCTATCAAGCCGCGGCTGAAGAGGTCCAGAAGAGGCTGATCGGAACCTTCATTCTTCAGTAGGAAGATCTTCAGGGGCTTAGTGTTAGGTTTATTTAAGGGGGGTTTGGGTTAGATTAGGGGTATGTGGGTGGTGGGTTGTAATGTTGGGGGGGGTATTGTATGTTTTTTTTTACAGGCAAAAGAGCTGAATTCTTTGGGGCATGCCCCGCAAATGGCCCTTTTCAGGGCTGGTAAGGTAAAAGAGCTTTGAACTTTTTTAATTTAGAATTTTGTAGGGCATTTTTTTTATTTTGGGGGTCTTTGTTATTTTATTAGGGGGCTTAGAGTAGGTGTAATTAGTTTAAAATTGTTGTAATATTTTTCTAATGTTTGTAAATATTTTTTTATTTTTTGTAACTTTAGTTAGTTTATTCAATTGTAGTTATTTGTAGGTATTGTATTTAATTAATTTATTGATAGTGTAGTGTTAGGTTTAATTGTAGGTAATTGTAGGTAGTTTATTTAATTTATTTATTGATAGTGTAGTGTTAGGTTTAATTGTAACTTAGGTTAGGATTTATTTTACAGGTAATTTTGTAATTATTTTAACTAGGTAACTATTAAATAGTTATTAACTATTTAATAGCTATTGTACCTGGTTAATATAATTACAAAGTTGCCTGTAAAATAAATATAAACCCTAAAATAGCTACAATATAATTATAATTTATATTGTAGCTACATTAGGGTTTATTTTACAGATAAGTATTTAGCTTTAAATAGGAATAATTTATTTAATAATAGGTAATTTATTTTGTTAGATTTAAATTATATTTAAGTTAGGGGGGTGTTAGGGTTAGAGTTAGACTTAGCTTTAGGGGTTAATACATTTATTATAGTAGTGGTGAGTTCCAGTCGGCAGATTAGGGGTTAATTATTGTAGGTAGGTGGAGGCGACGTTGTGGGGGCAGATAAGGTGTTAATAAATATAATATAGGGGTCGGCGGTGTTAGGGGCAGCAGATTAGGGGTACATAGGTATAATGTAGGTTGCGGCGGTGTACGGAGCGGCAGATAAGGGGTTAATAATAATATGCAGGTGTCAGCGATAGCGGGGGCGGCAGATTAGGGGTTAATAAATATAACATAGTGGTCGGCGATGTTAGGGGCAGCAGATTAGGGGTACATAGGGATAACGTAGCTGGCGGCGGTGTACGGAGCGGCAGATTAGGGGTTAATAATAATATGCAGGGGTCAGCTATAGCGTGGCGGCAGATTAGGGGTTAATAAGTGTAAGGTTAGGGGTGTTTAGACTCGGGGTACATGTCAGGGTGTTAGGTGCAGACTTAGGAAGTATTTCCCCATAGGAAACAATGTAGCTGCGTTAGGAGCTGAATGCTGCTTTTTTGCAGGTGTTAGGTTTTTTTTCAGCTCAAACAGCCCCATTGTTTCCTATGGGGAAATCGTGCACGAGCACGTTTTTGAAGCTGGCCGCGTCCGTAAGCAACGCTGGTATCTAGAGTTGCAGTGGTGGTAAATATGCTCTACGCCTTTCTGTGAACTCTAAATACCAGCGGTATTTAAAAGGTGCAGGAGAAAAAAAGCCAGCGTAGCTAACGCACCCCTTTGGCCGCAGAACTCTAAATCTAGTTGTTTATTACCACATATAAAGAACCCCAAAAATGGGCCAGCATCTAAACTTACATTCTTGCATTTCAAATAAAGAGAATGAAGAAATGTTGATAATTGGAGTAAATTAGAAAGTAGCTTAACATTTCATGCTCTATCTGAATCACAACAAAAAAAAATTGGGTTCAGTGTCCCTTTAAGGAATTTTCTGCATGACGTATTTTTATGACTGAGAGTCCCCTTTATTTGTAGGACTGGTAAATCCTAGTGTAATAAAAAATGCTAGTATTTACCATCAGTATTTATGTGTTTACTGTATATTTACTATACATATTTAACATTCCAATGTTCTTCACTTACAGGATAATGTGTTGTTTATTGTAAATACACATTTAAATATCTATATCCATATACAGTATCTCACAATAGTGAGTACATCCCTCACATTTTTGTCAATATTTTATTATATCTTTTCATGTGACAACACTGAAGAAGTGACACTTTGGTACAATGTAAAGTAGTAAGTGTACAGCCTGTATAACAGTGTAAATTTGCTGTCCCCTCAAAATAACTCATCACATAGCCATTAATGTCTAAACCGTTGGGCCCAAAGTGTCAACATTTTGTGTGGCCACCATTATTTTCCAGCACTGCCTTAACCCTCTTGGGCATGGAGTTCAACAGAGCTTTACAGGTTGTCACTAGAGTCCTCTTCCACTCCTCCATGAAAACATCACAGAGCTGGTGGATGTTAGAGACCTTGCGCTCCCTCACCTTCCGTTTGAGGATGCCCCACAGATGCTCAATATGGTTAAGGTCAGGAGACATGCTTCGCCATTCCATCACCTTTACCCTCAACTTCTTTAGCAAGGCAGTAGTCATCTTAGAGGTGTGTTTGGGGTCATTATAATGTTGGAATACTGCCCTGCGTCCCAGTCTCCAAAGGGAGGGGATCATGCTATGCTTCAGTATGTCACAGTACAGTCAATGAACTGAAGCTCCCCAGTGTCTGCAGCACTCATGCAGGCCCAGACCATGAAACTCCCACCACCATGCTTGACTGTAGGCAAGACACACTTGTCTTTGTACTCCTCACCGGGTTGCCGCCACCTACGCTTGACACCATCTGAACCAAATAAGTTTATCTTGGTCTCAGGTCATGTTTCCAGTAATCCATGTCCTTAGTCTGCTTGTCTTCAGCAAACTGTCTGGGGGCTTTCTTGTGCATCATCTTTAGAAGAGGCTTCCTTCTGGGACGACAACCATGCAGACCAATTGTATGCAGTGTGTGGCGTATGGTCTGAGCACTGACAGGCTGACCCCCCACCCCTTCAACCTCTGCAACAATGCTGGCAGCACTCATAAATCTATTTCCCAAAGACAACCTCTGGATATGACACGTGTGCACTCAACTTCCTTGGTCACCATGGCAAGGCCTGTTTTGAGTGGAACCTGTCCTGTGAAACCACTGTATGGTCTTGCCCACTGCGCGGCAGCTCAGTTTCAGGGTCTTGGCAATCTTCTTATAACCTAGGCCATCTTTATGTAGAGCAACAATTCTTTTTTCAGATCCTCAGAGAGTTCTTTGCCATGAGGTGCCATGTTGAACCTACAATGACCAGTATAAGAGAGTGTGAGAGTGATAACACCTGCTCCTCATTCACACCTGAAAACTTGTAACACTAACAAGTTACATGACACCACGGAGGGAAAATGGCTAATTGGACATTTCCACTTAGGGGTGTACTCACTTTTGTTGCCAACAGTTTAGACATTAATGGCTGTGTGCTGAGTTATTTTGAGGGGACAGCAAATTTACACTGTTGAACAGGCTGTACACTCACTACTTTACATTGTAGCAAAGTGTCATTTCTTCAGTGTTGTCACATGAAAAGATATAATAAAGTATTTACAAAAATGTGAGGGCTGTACTCACTTTTGTCAGATACTGTATAGCTATACCTGTATATCTATTCCTATAGATATATAGGTGTATATATATGTATTTTACATGAACAGTATCACATATATATAGCAATTTATATTTAATAATAAAAAGTAGATTATTTTCTTTGTGAAGAACATTGGAATGTAAAATATTCATAACGCAGATCCGGGTTCACAATTTAGCTTAGCGCAGGTGAAGAATTGCTTTTCTTCAATCATTATTGAAAAATGATATATAAAATAATAAAAAGTATTTAAAATTATTATACATACTGTAAGATATTCTAAATAATCCTTGAATATATATATATATATATACGATTGCTTGAGCGCAAGTGAAGTTAACGATCATCAAGATAACGCATCCTCAAAGCTCTGGTTAGCTTTTTTGCAAAACAAAAAAGTGTCACAAAACACATCAAAAATACATTACAAAGTACAGTTAAACTCATAATAACACTATCTAATCAAATTATTAAAAAATGTATTGCACAGAAAATAAAAGGCAGGCAAAGGGCTTTAAGATAGAGATACATACATATACATGTGTGTGTATATGTTTATGTGTGTGTACATATGTATTTCTATGTGTACATACAGTATGTATTTACAGACATATATACACATATAAACAGATAAATACATATATAGACATATATAGACATATATAGACGTGCATTGGAGCCCTTTACAGTCAAGTAGATGAAAGCATGTAAAATCATATTTATACAATATTCCTATTTTAAAGTTTTTGTATTCCTTATATATAGAAATATGTATTTATGAATAAATAGAACATATTCTGCTATGTGAAGAACATTGGAATGTGAAATATTAATATTGTCATGTCCGGTTAGCACACTTGAGAATATGCAATCAGGTTTGCGTGCAAGTAGGATGTTAGGTTTTATTTTTTCCACTTCCTTGCTTCATTGATGCACGTGCAATATTTGAAGTTTGGCTTTTTGCGTACATCAGGTTAGTGCGAGAGCGAAAACATTTTACTTTCAACTTGTTATACGAGTGCTACCCAATGCACATAAAAAACTTACTTTAAGCAGTGGTAGTATGTGAGCGGGAGCATTAAATACCGCTCCACTTGTAATCTGGCCCTTTGTATTTTGTATTTCAATAATGCGCATTGAAGATAGCAATTCTTCATGTGCACTAATCCAACAGCGTTAGTCCTAAATTGCGAACCCTGATGCGGGTAACTCATATTTTACATTCATATGTTCTTCACTAAGGCCTAGATTTAGAGTTTGGCGGTAGCCGTGAAAACCAGCGTTAGAGGCTCCTAACGCTGGTTTTAGGCTACCGCCGGTATTTGGAGTCACTGAAAAAAGGGTCTAACGCTCACTTTTCAGCCGCGACTTTTCCATACCGCAGATCCCCTTACGTCAATTGCGTATCCTATCTTTTCAATGGGATCTTCCTAACTCCGGTATTTAGAGTCTTGGCTGAAGTGAGCGTTAGAGCTCTAACGACAAAACTCCAGCCGCAGAAAAAAAGCAGGAGTTAAGAGCTTTCTGGGCTAACGCCGGTTCATAAAGCTCTTAACTACTGTACCCTAAAGTACACTAACACCCATAAACTACCTATGTACCCCTAAACTGAGGTCCCCCCACATCGCCGCAACTCGATTAAATTTTTTTAACCCCTAATCTGCCGACCGCCACCTACGTTATACTTATGTACCCCTAATCTGCTGCCCCTAACACCGCCGACCCCTATATTATATTTATTAACCCCAATCTGCCCCCCTCAACGTCGCCGACACCTGCCTACACTTATTAACCCCTAATCTGCCAAGCGGACCTGAGCGCTACTATAATAAAGTTATTAACCCCTAATCCGCCTCACTAACCCTATCATAAATAGTATTAACCCCTAATCTGCCCTCCCTAACATCGCGGACACCTAATTTCAATTATTAACCCCTAATCTGACGACTGGATCAGCCAATCGGATTGAACTTGATTCTGATTGGCTGATTCCATCAGCCAATCAGAATATTCCTACCTTAATTCCGATTGGCTGATAGAATCCTATCAGCCAATCAGAATTCGAGGGACGCCATCTTGGATGACGTCCCTTAAAGGAACCGTCATTCGTCGGGAGACGCAGAAAGAAGAGGATGGATCCGCGTCGGCTGCTTCAACATGGACCCGCTCCGCACCGGATGGAAGAAGATCGAAGATGCCGCTTGGATGAAGATGTTTGCCGGTCCGGATGTCCTCTTCTTGCCGGATAGGAGGAAGACTTTGGAGCCTCTTCTGGACCTCTTCAGCACCGGATGCCAGGACGGATCAGTGATACCTGTTGAGGTGAAGACAAGGTAGGAAGATCTTCAGGGGCTTAGTGTTAGGTTTATTTAAGGGGGTTTGGGTTAGATTAGGGGTATGTGGGTGGTGGGTTGTAATGTTGGGGGGGGGGTATTGTATGTTTTTTTTTACAGGCAAAAGAGCTGATTTTCTTGGGGCATGCCCCGCAAAGGGCCCTGTTCAGGGCTGGTAAGGTAAAAGAGCTTTTAACTCTATTAATTTAGAATAGGGTAGGGCATTTTTTTATTTTGGGGGTCTTTGTTATTTTATTAGGGGGCTTAGAGTAGGTGTAATTAGTTTAAAATTGTTGTAATATTTTTCTTATGTTTGTAAATATTTTTTTATTTTTTGTAACTTAGTTCTTTTTTATTTTTTGTACTTTAGTTAGTTTATGTAATTGTAGTTATTTGTAGGAATTGTATTTAATTAATTTATTGATAGTGTAGTGTTAGGTTTTATTGTAGGTAATTGTAGGTATTTTATTTAATTAATTTATTGATAGGGTAGTGTTAGGTTTAATTATAATTTAGGTTAGGATTTATTTTACAGGTAATTTTGTTATTATTTTAACTAGGTAACTATTAAATAGTTCTTAACTATTTAATAGCTATTGTACCTGGTTAAAATAATTACAAAGTTGCCTGTAAAATAAATATTAATCCTAAAATAGCTACAATGTAATTATAATTTATATTGTAGCTATATTAGGATTTATTTTACAGGTAAGTATTTATCTTTAAATAGGAATAATTTATTTAATAAGAGTTAATTAATTTCGTTAGATGTAAATTATATTTAACTTAGGGGGGTGTTAGTGTTAGGGTTAGACTTAGTTTTAGGGGTTAATCCATTTATTATAGTAGCGGTGAGCTCCGGTCGTCAGATTAGGGGTTAATAATTGAAGTTAGGTGTCGGCGATGTTAGGGAGGGCAGATTAGGGGTTAATACTATTTATGATAGGGTTAGTGAGGCGGATTAGGGGTTAATAACTTTATTATAGTAGCGCTCAGGTCCGCTCGGCAGATTAGGGGTTAATAAGTGTAGGCAGGTGTCGGCGACGTTGAGGGGGGCAGATTAGGGGTTAATAAATATAATATAGGGGTCGGCGGTGTTAGGGGCAGCAGATTAGGGGTACATAAGGATAACGTAGGTGGCGGCGCTTTGCGGTCGGCAGATTAGGGGTTAATTATTGTAAGTAGCTGGCGGCGACGTTGTGGGGGGCAGGTTAGGGGTTAATAAATATAATATAGGGGTCGGCGGTGTTAGGGGCAGCAGATTAGGGGTACATAGGGATAATGTAAGTTGCGGCAGTTTACGGAGCGGAAGATTAGGGGTTAATAATAATATACAGGGGTCAGCGATAGCGGGGCGGAAGATTAGGGGTTGATAAGTGTAAGGTTAGGGGTGTTTAGACTCGGGGTACATGTTAGAGTGTTAGGTGCAGACGTAGGAAGTGTTTCCCCATAGGAAACAATGGGGCGGCGTTAGGAGCTGAACGCTGCTTTTTTGCAGGTGTTAGGTTTTTTTTCAGCTCAAACAGCCCCATTGTTTCCTATGGGAGAATCGTGCACGAGCACGTTTTTGAGGCTGGCCGCGTCCGTAAGCAACTCTGGTATCGAGAGTTGCATTTGCGGTAAAAATGTTCTACGCTCCTTTTTTGGAGCCTAACGCAACATTTTTTTGGACTCTCGATACCAGAGTTAAATTTATGGTGCGGCCAGAAAAAAGCCCGCGTAGCGTTAACAACCCATCTACCGCCAAACTCCAAATCTAGGCCAAAGAAAGATATATATAGACACATATAGAAATATGAATTTACAATAAAAAGGACATTGTTCTCTATAGAATAGAATAGAATAATTAATTTGTCAAGTATAAAGAAATATATAATTATACAAGGAATTTTTATGGTGCAAAGGTATCAGATGACGAACAGCGACTAAAGTGTAATTTATCATACCAAAAGAAAAATAAGAGAAGTATTCCTACTTGCTATTTTAATAACCTGGGGAAATAAACTATTCAGCCTGAGATGAATCAGCTAAAAAAAATTCCAACTGTCTTACACATCCTTAAAAAGTAAATGTTCTTGAGGAAGGCTGCTCTA